>NC_134363.1:40256979-40378517 GCF_048569485.1 Anomaloglossus baeobatrachus
AGACAGCTAAAAGCATAGAAACTCTCCCATAGGAGCGTCAGAATGAGCTCACTGACATATTCTCAGTAAACTCATTCTGCAGTTGTCAACACAGAAGCGGGTCAGTGGTCATATATCTGCTGAGAGGAGCTCAGGAAAAGAGCAAAAAGAGTAGAAACTCTCCCATAGGACTGTCAGAATGAGCTCACTGACATATTCTCAGTAAACTCATTCTGCAGTTGTCAACACAGAGGTGGGTCAGTAGTCATAAACCAGCTGAGAGGAGCTCTGAAAAAGACAGCTAAAAGCATAGACACTCTCCAATTGGACTGTCATAATGAGCTCACTGATGGAGCCTCAGTAAACTCATTCTGCAGTCGTCAACACAGAGGCGGGTCAGTGGTCATAAATCAGCTGAGAAAAGCTCTGAAAAAGACAGCTAAAAGCATGGAAACTCTCCAATAGGACCGTCAGAATGAGCTCACTGATGGATTCTCAGTAAACTCATTCTGCAGTTGTCAACACAGACGTGGGTCAGTGATCATAAATCAGCTGAGAGGAGTTCATAAAAAGAGTAGAAACTTTCCCATAGGACCGTCAGAATGAGCTCACTGATGGATTCTCAGTAAACTCATTCTTTAGTTGTCAACACAGAGGTGGGTCAGTGATCATAAATCAGCTGAGAGAAGCTCAGGAAAAGACAGCTAAAAGCAGGTGGGTCAGTGGTCATAAATAAACTGAGAGCTCCGAAAAAGACAGCTGAAAGAGTAGAAACTCTCCTGTAGGAGCATCAGTATGAGCTCACTGATAGATTCTCAGTAAACTCATTCTGCAGTTGTCAACACAGAGGTGGGTCAGTGATCATAAATCATCTGGGAGCTCCGAAAAAGACAACTAAAAGAATAGAAACTCTCCAATAGGAGTGTCAGAATGAGCTCACTGACAGATTCTCAGTAAACTCATTCTGCAGTTGTCAACACAGAGGTGGGTCAGTGATCATAAATCATCTGGGAGCTCCGAAAAAGACAACTAAAAGAATAGAAACTCTCCAATAGGAGTGTCAGAATGAGCTCACTGACAGATTCTCAGTAAACTCATTCTGCAGTTGTCAACACAGAGGCGGGTCAGTGATCATAAATCAGCTGAGAGGAGCTCAGAAAAAGACAGCTAAAAGAATAGAAACTCTCCATTAGGACTGTCAGAATGAGCTCACTGATGGATCCCCAGTAAACTCCCTCTGCAGTTGTCAATACAGAAGCTATAAAAGGCAATCGGTGCAAATTTTTTAATGAAACCCAATTAGAAAAATAATTTTTTTAACCAAAATGACATGGATTTAAGCATATAAAAAAAAATTGTGAAGAACCCCTTTAAGTCGCTATAGTCAGTACTTGAGTTCAATAAGGAGACTTTAAGGAGAAGTGCGCTTTCCATAATCAGCTCAGAAGAAGAAAAAAAAAAATCACTCCAATCATCCGAGACTGCCGCAGCCTGGCATGATTGATTTGGGCAAAGTGGAGCTCTCAATCATCACCCATGCAGGCTACGGCTGTACCTCGCGCTCCTATTCTCTGGGCCACAATACAGATGAGATCTTTCACATCTCGTATTCAATCGGCTTAATCTCGCTCGTTTGTACTTGTTAAAGGAAAATATGTCTCCGCTCTCGTCTACAGACGGCCATCGGTGTCAGTCCAGCAGAGCGGGGAGGCGCGGGCGACCCCCGTAATTATAGGAGAACCTCACCCTTAGCTCCTCTCAGCACAAATCCAAATCCTTCGCTGTCTTTCTTCTGCAGCAGCACAGTCTTCTCTTTGATAATGTAGTCACTGAAATAAAAAAATAAAGTTATTATAAAAACGAAAAAAAATCTATTGTTTTTTTTAAAAAAAATGTTTGCTAATATATTTTGCTAATCACAAACTTAAAAATAAAAAAAAAAATTTGCAATTCTCACATTGGCCACTGGGGCTTATTTTAGACTCTATTTTCATGTTATTTCAGGAAATAGCACATGCATATTAACAGCAATGATCAGACTCCGCCCCTATCTTTTCTATTGAGGTGTCTAATGAGCGTGTGCATGTGATTTTTTTTTTCTATTATTCAGCTGTGTATAGAGATGTAAGGGTGCTTTCACACTTGCGTTGTGTCTCATCTGCCAGGTCTGTTGCTGCGTCGAAATGACACATCCGTCAATTGTTGTGTTCTAACGGACCCAACGGATGCGTTATTTCGCAGGAATCCATCAGCAGCACTACCGCCCCATCATCACCGCACACACCGGCACTACCGCCCCCATCATCACCACACACACCGTCACTACTGCCCCATCATCACTGCACACGCAGGCACTACCGCCCCCATCATCACCGCACACACCGGCACTACCGCCCCCATCATCACCACACATATCGGCACTACCGTCCCCATTATCACTGCACACACTGGCAGTATCGCCCCATCATCACTGCACACACACAGGCACTACTGCCCCATCATCACCGCACACACACAGGCACTACCGCCCCATCATCACCGCACACAAGCAGACACTACCGCCCCATCATCACCGCACACACCGGCACTACCGCCCCCCTCATCACCACATATACCGGCACTACCGCCCCATCATCACCGCACACACCGGCACTACCTCACCCATCATCACCGCACACACTGGCACTACCGCACCCATCATCACCGCACACATGCAGACACTACCGCCCCATCATCACCGCACACGCAGGCACTACCACCCCCATCATCACCGCACACACCGGCACTGCCGCCCCCATCATCACCACACACACCGTCACTACTGCCCCATCATCACTGCACACGCAGGCACTACCGCCCCAATCATCACCGCACACACCGGCACTACCGCCCCCATCATCACCACACATATCGGCACTATCGCCCCCATTATCACTGCACACACTGGCAGTATCGCCCCCATCATCACCGCACACACACAGGCACTACTGCCCCCATCATCACCGCACACACGCAGACACTACCGCCCCATCATCACCGCACACACCGGCACTACCGCCCCCCTCATCACCACATATACCGGCACTACCGCCCCATCATCACCGCACACACCGGAACTACCTCACCCATCATCACCGCACACACACCGACACTACCGCACCCATCATCATCGCACACATGCAGGCACTACCGCCCCCATCATCACCTCACACACCGACAATACCGCCCCCATCATCACCGCACACACGCAGGCACTACCTCAGTGACATCCCAGCTGACAGCGCGATTCACTTCAGTTTCTGCGTGGAGCTGACAGAGAGCGGTCATGGTCTGTGGCTGCTCCTGTCAGCTTCCGATGTAGCCGAGCTGAAAGCATCGCAGGACCTCGTGGATTACACCGGACATGGAGGGGTATTTGAGGATTTTAATAAAGTGGTGAAAGAGGGTTTTTTTTGTCTTTTATTTTAAATAAAGGATTTTTCAGTGTTTGTGATTATTTACTTTCACTACAGATTAATCATGGGGGGGGTCTCATAGACGCCTGCAATGAGTAACGTAGGACTTAGTGGCAGCTATGGGCTGCTGCCATTAACTCCTTATTACCCCAATTGCCACCGCACCAGGGCAATTCGGGATGAGCCGGGTAGAGTCCTGGGACTGTCGCATCTAATGGATGTGGAAATTCCGGGCGGCTGCTGGCTGATATTTTTAGACTGGGGGGGCTCCCCATAACGTGGGCCTCCCCATCCTGAGAATACCAGCCTTCAGCCGTGTGGCTTTATCTTGGCTCTGTATCAAAATTGGGGGGACCACACGCCATTGTTTTTATCATTTATTTATTTATTGTACTGCACGATATAGACCCGCCCACCGGCAGCTGTGATTGGTTGCTGTGAGACAGCTGTCACTCAGCGTGGGGGCGGGTCAGACTGTAAACAATCATAGGCGCCGGTGGGCGGGGGAAGCAGGGAATACAAGATGGATTAATGAGCGGCCGGCATTTTCAAAAGCAGGAGAAGCTGCTGGAGCAGTGTGACAGCTGTGCAGCGCCGCGCCGGTGATCGGTGAGTTTGAGAGAGGGGGAGAGAGGGAGACTGACCGACAGAGAGAGAAACCGACCGACAGAGAGATGAGAGAGAGAGACAGGAGTCATTTTATTTTAAATTTTTCAATAGGATTAATGTAGGAACAACAAAAAAGAAGGTAGAGAGGTTTCATAGATAGAGGAATGGCGCGCTGTGCCTGCTAAATAATGAAGAAGATGTGGGACTTGCTGGACTCCAGCTCCTTCAATCAACTGATCGTCTGTGATGCTGAGAGTCAGACCCTTACTGATCCAATATTGACGCCTCCTGCTGGTCACAAGAGGAGTTATTGTCTGATAAGGCATGGCGTCGCACTCTTCTTCTTCCTCAGGTCATTGAGGTTCTACGATACAGAGTTACAGCCTCTACACGGCAGCTCAGCTGACCCCATAGGTTTTCTATGGGGTTCAGGTCTGGAGAAAGTGCAGGACGCTCCATTTGAGGTTCCCCAGTCCCCAGCAGCCGTTCCCTAATGATGAGACCTCAATTAGGTGGAGCATTGCCCTCTATGAAGATGATATTAGGCCGGTGTTTTTCATGCAGAGGCACAATGGCTGGATTAATATGATGTTATTCCAGTAGTAGGGGCTGTCACTTTTTCATTCACACAGTGTAGGGTCGTTCTGTAGTGACTAGGCATACCAGCCCACACTAACACCACCACCACAAAAGGCTCATCTCGTGACAATAATTGGCTGATGCATAGTGCTCTCTTTGATGTCTCCAACATCATTGGCGTCCATCATTTCTTCTCAGCGTGAGCCGACATTCATTAGTGAACAGCACTGAGGCCCACTGATCCCTCGTCAAATGTAGATGACTCCTGTGCCTGGTGGTGCAATCTTACAGGTTGTGTACCACCCAGACCACTCTGATGTTAAGAGTTTTGAATGGTCTGATGTGACCTCTCGCCTCCCTTTAACGTGCCTGGAGTTGTGTGGCTTCATAATCCAGTTCTGAAAGACATTGTTCACAATAAAGCATTCACCAGTGTGGGATGTGGACAGAGGACGTCCACTTCTCTGCCTTTCTGTGACTTTTCCAGTTTCTCTGTACAACCTGCTGGTGACACTCAGACACTCTAAGCTCAGTGGCCATTTCTCTTCCTTTCTGTGACTCTTCCGGTCTCTCTGTATCTGTATACAACCTGCTGGTGACACTCTGCGCTGCTCTAAGCTCAGTGGCCACTTCTCTTCCTTTCTGTGACTCTTGCGGTCTCTCTGTATCTGTATACAACCTGCTGGTGACACTCTGCGCTGCTCTAAGCTCAGTGGCCACTTCTCTTCCTTTCTGTGACTCTTGCGGTCTCTCTGTATCTGTATACAACCTGCTGATGACACTTTGTGACCCTCTAAGCTCAGTGGCCACTTCTCTGCCTTTCAGCGACTCTTGCGGTCTCTCTGTATCTCTGTACAACCTGCTGGTGACACTCTGTGATGCTCTAAGCTCAGTGGTCACTTCTCTGCCTTTCTGTGACTCTTCCAGTCTCTCTGTATCTCTATACAACCTGCTGGTGACACTCTGCGCCGCTCTAAGCTCAGTGGCCACTTCTGTCTGAGAACCTCCTGCGTGAAGCCTCACAATGGCGCGGTCCTGCTGATAAATTGTTAGGAGTCGTCTTGGTCTCATCATGATGTCAAAATGTGAACAGCGTGAAGAGGAGGACGGTTTAATACCAATGCTAATTGAATCCCAAAATTTATTGGGCGGTTAATGGATCAAACACCTGTTGTGAAGTTTACCATTTAGCTCCTTAGAAAAACAGCAAGTTCTGCAAAAAGTCCTGAAGCTTTGAACAGTTGGTCATGGGTATCCAAAAGTTTAGAGAAGGCCACATAAGGTTCACGTGAAAAGGTCAGAGGGCATTTTAGGACCATCCAAAAATTTCATCCGAAAGCCAAATATCCCTAACTTCTTGTGAGTAGAGTATAGTGACACAAGTTTTGTTATTTTAGCTGTTTACAAAAACATGTTCAGAAATACAATTCTATATATAATATGGGCTGAAAGTGCACACTCCCAGCTGCAATATGAGAGTTTTCACATCCAAATCGGAGAAAGGGTTTAGGAATCATAGCTCTGTAATGCATAGCCTCCTCTTTTTCAAGGGACCAAAAGTAATTGGACAAGGGACTCTAAGGGCTGCAATTAACTCTGAAGGCGTCTCCCTCGTTAACCTGTAATCAATGAAGTAGTTAAAAGGTCTGGGGTTGATTACAGGTGTGTGGTTTTGCATTTGGAAGCTGTTGCTGTGACCAGACAACATGCGGTCTAAGGAACTCTCAATTGAGGTGAAGCAGAACATCCTGAGGCTGAAAAAAAAAGAAAAAATCCATCAGAGAGATAGCAGACATGCTTGGAGTAGCAAAATCAACAGTCGGGTACATTCTGAGAAAAAAGGAATTGACTGGTGAGCTTGGGAACTCAAAAAGGCCTGGGCGTCCACGGATGACAACAGTGGTGGATGATCGCCGCATACTTTCTTTGGTGAAGAAGAACCCGTTCACAACATCAACTGAAGTCCAGAACACTCTCAGTGAAGTAGGTGTATCTGTCTCTAAGTCAACAGTAAAGAGAAGACTCCATGAAAGTAAATACAAAGGGTTCACATCTAGATGCAAACCATTCATCAATTCCAAAAATAGACAGGCCAGAGTTACATTTGCTGAAAAACACCTCATGAAGCCGGCTCAGTTCTGGAAAAGTATTCTATGGACAGATGAGACCAAGATCAACCTGTACCAGAATGATGGGAAGAAAAAAGTTTGGAGAAGAAAGGGAACGGCACATGATCCAAGGCACACCACATCCTCTGTAAAACATGGTGGAGGCAACGTGATGGCATGGGCATGCATGGCTTTCAATGGCACTGGGTCACTTGTGTTTATTGATGACATAACAGCAGACAAGAGTAGCCGGATGAATTCTGAAGTGTACCGGGATATACTTTCAGCCCAGATTCAGCCAAATGCCGCAAAGTTGATCGGACGGCGCTTCATAGTACAGATGGACAATGACCCCAAGCATACAGCCAAAGCTACCCAGGAGTTCATGAGTGCAAAAAAGTGGAACATTCTTCAATGGCCAAGTCAATCACCAGATCTTAACCCAATTGAGCATGCATTTCACTTGCTCAAATCCAGACTTAAGACGGAAAGACCCACAAACAAGCAAGACCTGAAGGCTGCGGCTGTAAAGGCCTGGCAAAGCATTAAGAAGGAGGAAACCCAGCGTTTGGTGATGTCCATGGGTTCCAGACTTAAGGCAGTGATTGCCTCCAAAGGATTCGCAACAAAATATTGAAAATAAAAATATTTTGTTTGGGTTTGGTTTATTTGTCCAATTACTTTTGACCTCCTAAAATGTGGAGTGTTTGTAAAGAAATGTGACAATTCCTACAATTTCTATCAGATATTTTTGTTCAAACCTTCAAATTAAACGTTACAATCTGCACTTGAATTCTGTTGTAGAGGTTTCATTTCAAATCCAATGTGGTGGCATGCAGAGCCCAACTCGCCAAAATTGTGTCACTGTCCAAATATTTCTGGACCTAACTGTATATTATATATATATATATATATATATATATATATATATATACACCAGTATATATTTACACATAGGAATTTAATTCTTCAACATGCTACAAGAAAAATACAAGTTCCATTGAGTCCAGGTATTTTATGTTATGTTATTTTGCTGCTCCTCAGAGTATTCTAATTTATTTATTTTTAAATCCGCGTTATGGTTCCAGAGATATAATCCTTTTTATTTACTGCTACTTTGTATGGTGTTTTCCAAAGGGGCGTTACTGACAGAATATTGTACTGTATAAGAGCCTAAAGACACGCCCCTGAGGATCCTGTGAAGATAAAAAGGTCTATATCTCTGCAACCATGTGAAGGATTTAAGAAAACGGATTACTCAGGGGAACAGCAGGGACAAAATAAGAGTTAAAATTGGCCAGTTTTGACCTGATAATGTCCTCTTTAAGTTCCTGCCTTTACTGATCTTTCTGCCAAGCATGAAGGCTGGGAACATAGAACTCTGTCTTTCTACTAGTATACTGACTGATCCATTCTGAGTAATTTACTCCGCTTTAAATAATGTTCCTCCCGTAGCTAACAGCTGGATCCTCATCTCATATATATATATATATATATATATATATATATATATATATATATATATATATTATATATATACCAGCATATATTTACACTTTACACATAGAAATTTAGATCCTTAACATGCTACACTCCAGAGATATATATTCCTTTTTATTTACTGCTACTTTGTATGATCTTTTCCAGAGGGGCGTTTCTCACAGAATAATGCAGAGGAGCCTAAAGACACGCCCTCGAGGATCTTGAAAAGATTAAAAAAGTCTATTTCTCTGGAACCGTATGATGAATTTTAAAAAATAAAAAAACTGATTCCTCAGGGGAACAGCAGGAATAGAATAAGGCTATGTGCGCACGTTGCGTACAGTCACTGCAGAAATTTCTGCAGCGATCTGAAGAGCACATGTGCGCTTTAAATCGCTGCAGAAATGTCCGTAGTGAAAAAAAAAAAAAAAAAGCCGATTCCATGCGCCATAGACAGAGCAGGAGCTGCCGGCAAAGCCCACGGAAGAAGTGACATGTCACTTCTTAGAACGCAGCGCTTCGGCAGCAGCCTAAGCGCTGCGCTCTAAAACGCCACGTGCGCACGGCCCCTGCACAATCTCCCATAGACTGTGCAGGGGACGCAGGACGCATGCAGTTACGCTGCGCTACAAAGCGCAGCGTAACTGCATGTATTTACGCAACGTGCGCACATAGCCTAACAGTAAAAATTGGCAACTTTTGACCTGATAATGTCCTCTTTAAGCTCCTGCCGTTACTGATTTTTCTGCCGAGCATGAAGTCCGGGAACATAGAACTCTATTTTTCTACTAGTAGACTGACTGATCCACTTTTAGCAATTTACTACTCTTTCAAAAATGTTTGTTCCATAGTTCATAGCTAACAATTGGACCCCCCACTCATATATAGAGATATATATATATATATACATATACATATATATATACATACACATACATACACACATATACGCATATATACACACACATATATATGCATATGTATATATACATATACACTGCTAAAAAAAATAAAGGGATCACTAAAGTACCATTTTGTTGTTTAAGTGTCCCCTTAATTTTTTCGAGCGGTGTATATATATATATATATATATATATATATATATATATATATATATATACACTTTACACATAGAAATTTAATTCCTTAACATGCTACACTCCAGAGATATAATCCTTTTTCTGCTACTTTGTATGATCTTTTCCAGAGGGGCGTTTCTCACAGAATAATGCAGAGGAGCCTAAAGACACTCCCCCGAGGATCCTGGAATGTTTAAAAAGGTTTATTTCTCTGGAACCTTATGATGGATTTTAAAGAAAAAAAAATGCTTCCTCAGGGGAACAGCAGGAATAGAATAAGAGTAAAAACTGTCCAGTTTTGACCTGATGACATCCTCTTTAAGCTCCTGCCTTTACTAATCTTTCTGCCAAGCATGACTGCCGGTAACATAGAACTCTGTCTTTCTACTAGTAGACTGACTGATCCATTCTGAGTAATTTACTACCCTTTAAATAATATTCCTCCCATAGTTAACAGCTGGACCCCATCTCCTATATATATACCAGGATATATTTACACATAGAAATTTTAATTTCTTAACATACTAACATATTGAAACATGAACTGTTGCGTTTAATCTATTGTTCTCTTGCATCACCATACGGCAGCTAAAATAGGCCGACCGCTGTGTACTTTAATGGAATTAATTATAGGAACTTGGATGTATGTAGGAAAAATATCCCCCCTTCCCCATAATAATAACTGTAGTTGAAAAGTCTGCTATTCTGATAAGCTCTTGGATTGTTGCATTCATTTTCCTCTTCGTTCTTCTTGTTATCCAAGGACTCTTACATTTTAGTGGCTTATCTCCCATCGGAACAAAGGATGGGGCATGTTGAAATCCAATATGCCCGATCCTTAATTTTCCCGAGAGTCAAGACTCTTCCATACACTTTAGATTGAAATCGGAAGGTTCAGATGACTTGTTTCCCCCCCTATCCTCTCCACTAGTCAGGGAAAAAAAAAAAGAAATAGACTCACGATATGATCGGATCTGATAATATAGGCTGACAAAAGGGAAAGCGCCAGATCTCCACGGACAAGCAAGTTTGCAAGTCAATGCTTTTAATGCAGAAGACCGAGATTCTGAATATCTGATGAGACCAGCATTTTTTTGAGATCTCGAGAGGTAGGATTTGACCTTACAGAATGGGTAATGAGCAGCTGTAGTAATAGGAGAACTAAGCAGGTTTGAGCGAAGGCGAAAAAGTGTAATAAAGAAGGGGCCGTATCGACGGGAGAAGGAATGTCATTTTTAACATGTCAATAGAAGTAATTGCAATGACCGCAGCGTGGTCCTCGAAGGGTTTCATTTCCTAGAATATCATTAAAAGAAACATTTTGTATATGCAGCAGACGCGATGGATTATTTATTCATTTTTCTCAGAAATCAGTAACACTTAAAGACTAAGAAAAATAAAAGTATAATTTTAAATAAAACTTTCTAAGCCCCCAGAGCCCCCCCCCACAATATGAGAGTCCCGAGAGCTCCCCACACAGTATGATAGTCCGCAAAGCCCCCCACACAGCATGAAAGTCCACAGAGCCCCCCACACAGTATGACAGTCCCTAGAGCCCCCACACACAGTATGATATTCCCCAGAGCCCCCCACACAGTATGATATTCCCCAGAGCCCCCCACACAGTATGATATTCCCCAGAGCCCCACACACAGTATGATAGTCCCCAGAGCCCAGCCCCCCCAAAGTATGAAAGTCCGCAAAGCCCCCCACACAGTATGAGAATCCGCAAAGCCCCCCACACAGTATGAAATTCCCCAGAGCCCCCCACACAGTATGAAATTCCCCAGTGCCCCCATACAGTATGATATTCTAAACAGACCCCAGCCAGTATGAGAGTTTCCAAAGCCCCCCCCACACACAATATGATAGTCCCCAGAGCCCCCCACACAGTATGATAGTCCGCAAAGCCCCCCACAGTATGATAGTCCGCAAAGTTCCCCACACAGTATGAGAGTCCTCAGAGCCCCCCACAGAGTATGACAGTCCCTAGAGCCTTCCACACAGTATGATAGTCCCCAGAGCCCCCCACACAGCATGATAGTCCCCAGAGCTCCCCACACAGTATGAGAGTCCTCAGAGCCCCCCACACAGTATGACAGTCCCTAGAGCCTTCCACACAGTATGATAGTCCCCAGAGCCCCCCACACAGCATGATAGTCCCCAGAGCCGCCCACACAGTATAAAATTCCCCAGAGCCTCCACACAGTATGTGAGTCCCCAAAGCCCCCCACACAGTATGAAAGTCCCCAGAGCCCCCCACACAGGATGAAATTCCCCAGAGCCCCCCCACACAATATGATAGTCCTCAAAGCTCCCCACACAGTATGAAATTCCCCAGAGCCCCTCACACAGTATGATCATCCTCAGAGCCCCCCCCACCCCCCATAAAGTATGATAGTCCTTAGAGTTCCCCACATAGTAAGATAGTTTCCAAAGCCCCCCCACACATAGTATGATAGTGTTCAGAGCCCCCCACATAGTATGATAGTCCCCCAACATTATGGCAGCCCCAGGACACCCATACATAATGATAGCCCTAAGAGCACCGACACAGTATGATAGTCCTCAGAGCCACACACAGAGTATGATAGTCTGAAAAGCCCTCCAAACATTAGGATAGTTCCCAGAGCTCCTCACCCAGCATGACAGTCCCCAGAGCCCCCAACTCAGTATGGAAGTCGCCAGAGCCCCACAAACAGTATGATGGTCTTCAAAGCCCCTCAAAAAGTATAATCTTCCCACAGCCCCCAAACAATAAGATGGTCCCCACAGCCCTCCAAACAGTATGATAGCTCCCAAAGCCTCACACACAGCATGATGCCCTACACAGCCATCCCACACAGCATGATGGTCTCACGGCCTCCCATACAGCTTGGTGGTCACTAAAGCCCCCCAAACAGCATGATCGTCCTACAGCCCCCCCAAACAGTATGATAATTCCCAGACCCCCCAAAAAATGTATCAACAATGGACAATTTGTTAGGAAGGAAAGATTGGCTAGACATATGATAAAGGAGGGAACTTAAGAGAGTTAAAAAGGTTCTCCAGCTTTGGAAAACCCGTTTTCCCCAGCTGCAGTTTATTTTAAAACAAACTGTTTTATGCACCCTCCATGGGTCCAGTCTCTGCCACTGATCCAGGTGTAGGTTATTGTCTGCAGTGCTGGCATTACGTCAACACCACTGCTATCAATCAGTGAGCTCAGCGGTTCTGAGTGGGTGGTCCTGTATACTTGGGCAGAGATTTTGATCTCACTGATTGGTTGCAGCGCCGCTAATGTGATGTCAGTGCTCCAGATAATAACAGACATCGGGATCAGTGATGGAAGCTCAGTGTTAGACCTGGGGAGGGTGAGTAAACCCAAAAAAATTTTCAACAAAATACAGCCGAGAGACAGGGGTTTTCTGAATTCACAGAACTCCTTCAAGGTGGTCATATGGAAAACTCCAGAATATCAACTAGATGTCTTCTATGAAATCATGAAGGGCATATTACGATAAACAAATATATTTATAAATACGTAAAAAAAAGTATTAGAATCCAAAAAAAAAAAAGACTTCCATGCCAACTCAATCCGTGGCCATGCGTCACACGCTCATCTCCATCTATATATCATAAGTATCAAAATTACCAAAATAAGCAAAAAACGAAAAAAATAAGTATACAAATAATAAGTAGACCATTGCAATACCTTATTTCAGTGCAGATTTTTCAAAAATTCGTAAGAATAAAGATTACAAAAAAGTTTGTAGAACTATAAAAATGTCTCTTTTTTATTTTATTTTTTTCCAAAATTTACCTCTGAAAAAAAAAAATCAGAAAAAAGCATTAAAATCTGTCATAAAAAAAGGGAGGAAAAAATTATTTTATCTGCCAAAACTATAAAAAACAAAAATTGTTGCGTTTGTTAAAAAAAAAAAAAAAAAAACTGTATGAAATTACTTAGTTTTTACTGGACAATTTTGGGTCAAATGAACCGAGAGGGTGAAGAGTCTTGTCTCTGGAGACTTGGAGAACATAATGGTTGATTGCCAGAAGGACTTGAGATGACCAAATCGAGCGTAGTCCTAAATGGATTATCCAGGAGTGATCAAAGTGGGGATTTGAAACTAGCCCCCCCCACGATCAACTAATTGGTAGGGAACCCCCCCACTAATTTGATACTGGGGAGAAGGAGCGTAACTACAATCACTGGAGGGGTTGCAATCACACCCCAGCCCTGATGCTTAGGGGGCCCAAAAGGTCCCTTTGTCTAATATGAGAAGACCAATATTATTAAAAACTTGTAATAATTGAGAGCCCAATTGGAGCTTTTGCATTGGGGTCCATGATCTTCAAATAACACCATGGTTGACGAGTTAATCTAGGAAAACGTCGTCAATATATTGGTACTCGACATCCCCTTCAAGATAATCAGACTGAGCTGTATCATATTTTGGCCATATTATAATTAGCCCCATCCTACTGGAAAAAGCAACTTGATTTTGTAGAGTCCCATCAAAAAGAGAAGATGTCAATCAAAAATGAGATGGATCCAATCAATGGAATCAACAGTGCTCTAAAAATGTAATATAAAGCAGAGTCTGTGTGTGTGTATATATATATATATATATATATATATATATATATATATATATATATATATATATATATATATATATATATGTATGTGTGTGTGTGTGTATATGTCCGCTAAAGGAATCCGCAAAGTCAGATTTACAATCACAAAATTTTGCACAGACGCCTCATGTGACCCAGGGAACAAGATTTGAAGTGAAAATTTAACTCCACACTTTACAGTTATTCACCAAAAAACCTGCTTATATTAAAGTCAATAGAGCTGGGAATGTATCTGTTATTATAGATTCCTATTATGCAGAGAGAAAGAGACACAAAGGGACCCACACAAACAGAAAGAGACACATACACAGAAAGAGACACACACAGAAAAACACACCACTGAAAGAGACACAGACAGAGATATACATGAGGAGACACACACACAGGCACACATGAAGAGACACACAGATAGAGAGTGACACATACACAGAAAGTGACACATACACAGAAAGAGACACAGACAAAGGAGGCACACACATAAAGAGACACACAGACAGAAAGAGACACACACACAGAAAGAGACACTGAAAGATACACAGACAGAGATATACATGAGGAGACACACACACACACACATAAAGAGACACACACAGAAAGAGACACACAGAAAGAGACACACACAGAAAGAGACACAGACAATGATACACATGAGGAGACACACACAAAGAGAGACACACACACACACACACACAAAGAGACACACACAGAAAGAGACACACACAAAGAGAGACACACAGAAAGAGACAGACAAAAAAAAGAGACACAGACAGAATGAGACATATACACAGAAAGACACACACACACACACACACACACGAGACACACAAAGAGACATACAGACAGAAAGAGACCCACAGATAGAAAGAGAATTTTGGTGGTGAGAGGGAGAGTGAGAGAGTGGGAGAGAGACCGAGAGGGAGAGTAGGAAAGAGAGGGAGAGTGGGAGAGAGGGAAAGAGAGGCAGAGAGAGGGAAAGAGAGACAGAGAGAGGGAGAGAGAGTGGGAAAGCAGGAGGGAACGGGAGAGTGGGAGAGAGGGAAAGGAGAGAGAGAGTGGGAGAGAGGGAAAGGAGAGAGAGAGTGGGAGAGAGAAAAAGGAAGTGGGAGAGAGGGAGAGTGGGAAAAAGAGAGAGAGAGAGTGGGAGAGTGGGAGAAAGGGAGAGAGGGAGAGAGAGAGAGACAGACAGACAAAGAGAGGCTTTGTTACTTTCCCAGGCAACGCCGGATAATACAGGTAGTAAATAAAAATAATAATCAGAAATGATGAATCTACTACATGGCAGAAATCTGAAGACTCAGACAGGTTAAAACATATTCAGAGCAGTATTATGCACAGACTTTCCAAAAGTCAAAACCAACTTGGCGGCACTTAATATTAATAAAGCGGTCACTAAATCCAGTGCCAGCACAGCTGTCTACAGATTCGTGCACATTGACATTGAGCTCAACATCCAGATGTCTGCACTTACCTCCATGAGTCAAACATATGGAAAATCACGGCACAATGCCGCCAAACACATCGCGGGAACAAATTGTTAACAAATTTTCATATCAGAGTAAGAAAAAGACCATAGTTTCATCAAAAGCCAATAATAACCAATGGTCTTTTTAGCGTTTTGCAGACCATTGGCCATTGCCTTGATCAATGCACCCAAAATGTTCCACCTCGGAGAAGGACAATTCATGAGGCACAGTAGACTTGTGCACTTTTATGTGTCTATTTGTGACCTTGTAGTTTGTATTCCTTTTTTAGGTATTTTGCGCGCAAAAAAAGAACAAATCTTGGATACTTTTTGGAAACCAACTTGAATCAGATTAAGCAGGGCTGTAGAGTCGGAGTCGAAGGTTTGGCTTACCGGATCCTAAGGAAGTGGTGGCTACAAAAGCAACTATTCTTATACATATACAGATGCCTATAATGGATTCCCTTGTGAGGTTTAAGAAATAACTTCATATAGTCTTATAGGAGAATATGCAAAAATAGCCCTCCGCGAGAACGAAGAATGTTCTAGTACCAACTATCAGTATCTACTGAAGATGGTGCATATCAATTCGTAGGGCCCGGTAATAGCCATGTCAGTACTCTGTGGCTGTCGGGCAGGAGCCTTGAGAACAACCTCCTTCCTGCTCTTCTTTGGCCAACCTGTCATGACGGCACATGTGTGACATCCCACCAGGGAGAAGAACCAAGGATGATGTCAGGTGCAATGCAATTCTCATGGTTCCCATCTGGTGGCCACAGATTACCGATGTGGCTTCTAGACCAACTCCAGAGAATCTATTCACACCATCTCCATTATCTACCCAGTAAGTAAGCACATGACTCAACAAATAGCCATGAACATGACTTAGGGATAGCATCCAAGTCAACCATGTTGAGGTTCTGGCCCAACATCAGGGCAGAGAAAGGTCCTGGTTGGTTGTTGGCTGGATGGGATGTCCTTGGTACACCTCTTCGAGGTTATGGAGTGTTGGAATGTATGCAAAGGAGATCTTGTTCTGAAGGAAGAAATCTCTCTGTTGTACAAACTCTTGGGAACTATCCTTTAAGTCAATATCTGACCCATAAGAAAGATTTAAAACATGACTATGGATATTAGCCAATCCAGACAGCGTTTTTGGTTTTCTTGCCCATCATCGGAACAGAGTGGGATATTAGTTGGCTGGATGGAAGGATTTTGATCCAGATCTGTGGGGGAGGGGAACTGGTTCACGCTAAGGAGATTTTGTTGGTGTTTGGAGTCTTGAAATTTGTACTTCATTCTGTCCCGAGAAGGGACAAGAAGTCCTGAAACAGTTGTCTGATTATGGTTATCTACAGTTGGATTTCTCGTCATGTTTCAGCCTTCAGCGCAATCACTCAGACATCGTGTGAGAATGAACTATTTTACTTGGGACAGACAGAAATTAAATATATCATCATCCACATGGAGGATAGCAAACAAACAACAAGGCAAAAAATAAAAAAAGATCATACAATATAGTCTAGAATGTAGCGCCATCTCCTATCTGACAAGATTGTCCCTCCCCGGCATAAGCCTGCAGTTGTTGGATGCTCTAACGGTTCCACCACTTTATTTTAAGGGGTATTCGTAATTGGTAGTTATCCCCTTTTAATGGGATAGGAGATAACTTCCATTTACTCTTATGAGACTCCTGAACACAAGCCAACAATGAATGGAGCCAAACTGTGCATGACTGCCTACCGATTGCTACAAATCCCAATGGTCGGATCTCTGGCTAAAGCTAGTTGTTATTCACTCATCCTTCACTACCATGCTCGGGTGCTCAGTACTCGTAACTAGTGATGAGCGGGCACTACCATGCTCGGGTGCTCAGTACTCGTAACTAGTGATGAGCGGGCACTACCATGCTCGGGTGCTCAGTACTCGTAACTAGTGATGAGCGGGCACTACCATGCTCGGTTGCTCAGTACTCGTAACTAGTGATGAGCGGGCACTACCATGCTCGGGTGCTCAGTACTCGTAACTAGTGATGAGCGGGCACTACCATGCTCAGGTGCTCAGTACTCGTAACTAGTGATGAGCGGGCACTACCATGCTCGGGTGGTCAGTACTGGTAACTAGTGATGAGCGGGCACTACCATGCTCGGGTGCTCAGTACTCGTAACTAGTGATGAGCGGGCACTACCATGCTCGTGTGCTCAGTACTCGTAACTAGTGATGAGCGGGCACTACCATGCTCGGGTGCTCAGTACTCGTAACTAGTGATGAGCGGGCACTACCATGCTCGGGTGCTCAGTACTCGTAACTAGTGATGAGCGGGCACTACCATGCTCAGGTGCTCAGTACTCGTAACTAGTGATGAGCGGGCACTACCATGCTCGGGTGGTCAGTACTGGTAACTAGTGATGAGCGGGCACTACCATGCTCGGGTGCTCGGTACCCGTTAATAATGATGAGCACTAGTTACAAGTACTGAGCCCCCGAGCACTGTAGTGCCCGCTCATCACTACTTACGAGTACTGAGCACCCGAGCATGGTAGTGCCCGCTCATCACTACTTACGAGTACTGAGCACCTGAGCATGGTAGTGCTCACTCGTCACTAGTTACGAGTACTGAGCACCTGAGCATGGTAGTGCCCACTCATCACTAGTTACGAGTACTGAGCACCTGAGCATGGTAGTGCCCGCTCATCACTACTTACCAGTACTGAGCACCCGAGCATGGTAGTGCCCGCTCATCACTACTTACGAGTACTGAGCACCTGAGCATGGTAGTGCTCACTCATCACTAGTTACGAGTACTGAGCACCTGAGCATGGTAGTGCTCACTCATCACTAGTTACGAGTACTGAGCACCTGAGCATGGTAGTGCCCGCTCATCACTAGTTACCAGTACTGAGCACCTGAGCATGGTAGTGCTCACTCATCACTAGTTACGAGTACTGAGCACCTGAGCATGGTAGTGCCCACTCATCACTAGTTACGAGTACTGAGCACCTGAGCATGGTAGTGCCCGCTCATCACTAGTTACGAGTACTGAGCACCCGAGCATGGTAGTGCTCACTCATCACTAGTTACGAGTACTGAGCACCCGAGCATGGTAGTGCTCGCTCATCACTAGTTACGAGTACTGAGCACCTGAGCATGGTAGTGCCCGCTCATCACTAGTTACGAAAACTGAGCACCTGAGCATGGTAGTGCCCACTGATTACTAGTTACGAGTACTGAGCACCCGAGCATGGTAGTGCCTGCTCATCACTAGTTACGAGTACTGAGCACCCGAGCATGGTAGTGCCTGCTCATCACTAGTTACGAGTACCGAGCACCCGAGCATGGTAGTGCTCACTCATCACTAGTTACGAGTACTGAGCACCCGAGCATGGTAGTGCCTGCTCATCACTAGTTACGAGTACTGAGCACCCGAGCATGGTAGTGCTCGCTCATCACTAGTTACGAGTACTGAGCACCCGAGCATGGTATTGCCCGCTCATCACTAGTTACGAGTACAGAGCACCCGAGCATGGTAGTGCCCACTCATCACTAGTTACGAGTACTGAGCACCCGAGCATGGTAGTACCCGCTCATCACTAGTTACGAGTACTGAGCACCTGAGCATGGTAGTGCCCACTCATCACTAGTTACGAGTACTGAGCACCCGAGCATGGTAGTGCCCGCTCATCACTAGTTACCAGTACTGAGCACCCGAGCATGGTAGTGCCCACTCATCACTAGTTACGAGTACTGAGCACCTGAGCATGGTAGTGCTCACTCATCACCAGTTACGAGTACTGAGCAGCCGAGCATGGTAGTGCTCACTCATCACTAGTTACAAGTACTGAGCACCTGAGCATGGTAGTGCTCACTCATCACTAGTTACGAGTTCTGAGCACCTGAGCATGGTAGTGCCCGCTCGCTCATCACTAGTTACCAGTACCGAGCACCCGAGTATGGTAGTGCCGACTCATCACTAGTTACGAGTACAGAGCACCCGAGCATGGTAGTGCCCGCTCATCACTAGTTACGAGTACTGAGCACCTGAGCATGGTAGTGCCCGCTCATCACTAGTTACGAGTACTGAGCACCCGAGCATGGTAGTGCTCACTCATCACTAGTTATAACTACCGAGCACCCGAGCATGGTAGTGCCCGATCATCACTAGTTACGAGAACTGGGTTCCCGAGCAAGTGGAGCGATCAGCCGATACTTCTCTCTCTCACCTTTTACAACGGAGTCCGACAATGAATTCTAATTCTTGTCATCCGTTGTACAACGCATCAGTCACAAACGTCAAGCAACGCATGTGACTGATGAACAACAACGGAAATGTGAACCTAGCCTAACTTAGACCCCCTATCTAAGGCTTCTTCCCCTTCCAAACTGCTTTTTCTTGCTTTGCACTGATGATGGGCAAAACCCCCGAAACAAGGGTCTGCAAATGGAGATTCTTGCTTCACTTGTCATCCTAAGTCAAGAGGCAAGGCCTTTTAAAGGGTTGATATTGACTTTTAGGATTGCTACATCTATTAGGTGATGCTAAAGTTCACGTCCTCGTCCTCTCTGTGGCTATTTGCATCCTCAGACCTAGACATGGCAAAGCTTTGCTGCTTTTATGGGCATTTTCATGAGAACTCAGCTGATTCACATTGTATAACAAAGGGCGGTTTAATCACCCACTCACCTACCGTATATGCATCAGTTCATGCTCGCAGCCTTCCCATCATGTCGCCTGCCTGATTCACACTGCAATAATCCTCCGAGCATTATGTGCTGTACCGCGCGGACACAATATATCATTACTAGTCATAATGCCATACATTAAAATAAAAGTATGAGCACTGAACGTCATTGAACACCGGCAGCAGCACCGCATGCCTGTAAACATATGCCATATTATGCTATGTACTCTCTTGCCCGGATGGTGAACTGGATACTTCAAAAGATACCAGATCCTTCTCCATTTTTTAAGAAAAATTCAAAAAAATAGGCATTTTCTGTATTCTATATCGGTTTTTAAAGGGGTTGTATAGGTTAAGAAGAACACGACTGCTTTTCCTCCAAAAATAGCGCCACCCTAGGGTACAGGTTGGAAATGGTAATGCAGATCACTAACAACCTCTGGGTAGACATGGAATTGTTTCCGAGGAAATAAATAATTTTTTTCTTCTTTTTTTACTAACTTTGGAAATTAAGGGCAGCTGGGACGCCAAATGGTGCCATTAAAAATTGAGGATTTTTGGAGATCCAGCGCCTAATATCCCGATGGGGCTGAATTTTAGGACTACCAGGTCTAAAATATACAGTGGTCAACAGGGCGCTATCTAGAGGGGAGATAGGGGTGTAACTATCCTTGGTGTGGGGGTCCATGGAGTGAAGGGGGGGAAAGAGTTCCTTTCACCTTACGAGTGTGCCCTGTTGAAAATTTTGCATTGGGGCTCAAAAGCTTCAATTTACCTCTCGGGATAATAATAGTAATATTTATTATTATTATTATTATTATTATTATTATTAATAATAATAATAATGCTAATAGTAATAAAAAATAATAATAATAATAAAATAGTAATAATAATAGTAATATTCTGCTGCACAGAAAGAAAATTAAAATTGGATTAACCTTGCCTGTGCCTTTAAGGGAGGAAGGGCTGGGTTATTTTTTGGCATTTTTTCCTTAAGCCCCCTGTCTTTCACCCTATTTTGTCTTATTTTGCCATTAAAACTGATATACAGTTAGGTCCAGAAATATTTGGACAGTGACACAAGTTTTGTTATTTTAGCTGTTTACAAAAACATGTTCAGAAATACAATTATATATATAATATGGGCTGAAAGTGCACACTCCCAGCTGCAATATGAGAGTTTTCACATCCAAATCGGAGAAAGGGTTTAGGAATCATAGCTCTGTAATGCATAGCCTCCTCTTTTTCAAGGGACCAAAAGTAATTGGACAAGGGACTCTAAGGGCTGCAATTAACTCTGAAGGCGTCTCCCTCGTTAACCTGTAATCAATGAAGTAGTTAAAAGGTCTGGGGTTGATTACAGGTGTGTGGTTTTGCATTTGGAAGCTGTTGCTGTGACCAGACAACATGCGGTCTAAGGAACTCTCAATTGAGGTGAAGCAGAACATCCTGAGGCTGAAAAAAAAGAAAAAATCCATCAGAGAGATAGCAGACATGCTTGGAGTAGCAAAATCAACAGTCGGGTACATTCTGAGAAAAAAGGAATTGACTGGTGAGCTTGGGAACTCAAAAAGGCCTGGGCGTCCACGTATGACAACAGTGGTGGATGATCGCCGCATACTTTCTTTGGTGAAGAAGAACCCGTTCACAACATCAACTGAAGTCCAGAACACTCTCAGTGAAGTAGGTGTATCTGTCTCTAAGTCAACAGTAAAGAGAAGACTCCATGAAAGTAAATACAAAGGGTTCACATCTAGATGCAAACCATTCATCAATTCCAAAAATAGACAGGCCAGAGTTAAATTTGCTGAAAAACACCTCATGAAGCCAGCTCAGTTCTGGAAAAGTATTCTATGGACAGATGAGACCAAGATCAACCTGTACCAGAATGATGGGAAGAAAAAAGTTTGGAGAAGAAAGGGAACGGCACATGATCCAAGGCACACCACATCCTCTGTAAAACATGGTGGAGGCAACGTGATGGCATGGGCATGCATGGCTTTCAATGGCACTGGGTCACTTGTGTTTATTGATGACATAACAGCAGACAAGAGTAGCCGGATGAATTCTGAAGTGTACCGGGATATACTTTCAGCCCAGATTCAGCCAAATGCCGCAAAGTTGATCGGACGGCGCTTCATAGTACAGATGGACAATGACCCCAAGCATACAGCCAAAGCTACCCAGGAGTTCATGAGTGCAAAAAAGTGGAACATTCTGCAATGGCCAAGTCAATCACCAGATCTTAACCCAATTGAGCATGCATTTCACTTGCTCAAATCCAGACTTAAGACGGAAAGACCCACAAACAAGCAAGACCTGAAGGCTGCGGCTGTAAAGGCCTGGCAAAGCATTAAGAAGGAGGAAACCCAGCGTTTGGTGATGTCCATGGGTTCCAGACTTAAGGCAGTGATTGCCTCCAAAGGATTCGCAACAAAATATTGAAAATAAAAATATTTTTTTTGGGTTTGGTTTATTTGTCCAATTACTTTTGGCCTCCTAAAATGTGGAGTGTTTGTAAAGAAATGTGACAATTCCTACAATTTCTATCAGATATTTTTGTTCAAACCTTCAAATTAAACGTTACAATCTGCACTTGAATTCTGTTGTAGAGGTTTCATTTCAAATCCAATGTGGTGGCATGCAGAGCCCAACTCGCGAAAATTGTCTCACTGTCCAAATATTTCTGGACCTAACTGTATATATATATATACACACAGTGCCTTCAAGTAGTATTCAACCCCCTGCAGATTTAGCAGGTTTACACATTCGGAATTAACTTGGCATTGTGACATTTGGACTGTAGATCAGCCTGGAAGTGTGAAATGCAGCAAAAAAGAATGTTATTTCTTTTTTTATTTATTTTTTTTAAAATTGTGAAAATTTTATTCAGAGGGTCATTTATTATTCAACCCCTCAAACCACAAGAATTCTGTTTGGTTCCCCTAAAGTATTAAGAAGTTTTTCAGGCACAAAAAACAATGAGCTTCACATGTTTGGATTAATTATCTCTTTTTCCAGCCTTTTCTGACTAATTAAGACCCTCCCCAAACTTGTGAACAGCACTCATACTTGGTCAACATGGGAAAGACAAAGGAGCATTCCAAGGCCATCAGAGACAAGATCGTGGAGGGTCACAAGGCTGGCAAGGGGTACAAAACCCTTTCCAAGGAGTTGGGCCTACCTGTCTCCACTGTTGGGAGCATCATCCGGAAGTGGAAGGCTTATGAAACTACTGTTAGCCTTCCACGGCCTGGACAGCCTTTGAAAGTTTCCACCCGTGCCGAGGCCAGGCTTGTCCGAAGAGTCAAGGCTAACCCAAGGACAACAAGGAAGGAGGTCCGGGAAGATCTCATGGAATTGGGGACATTGGTTTCAGTCAATACCATAAGTAACGTACTCCACCGCAATGGTCTCCGTTCCAGACGAGCCCGTAAGGTACCTTTACTTTCAAAGCGTCATGTCAAGGCTCGTCTACAGTTTGCTCATGATCACTTGGAGGACTCCGAGACAGACTGGTTCAAGGTTCTCTGGTCTGATGAGACCAAGATCGAGATCTTTGGTGCCAACCACACACGTGACGTTTGGAGACTGGATGGCACTGCATACGACCCCAAGAATACCATCCCTACAGTCAAGCATGGTGGTGGCAGCATCATGCTGTGGGGCTGTTTCTCAGCCAAGGGGCCTGGCCATCTGGTCCGCATCCATGGAAAGATGGATAGCACGGCCTACCTGGAGATTTTGGCCAAGAACCTCCGCTCCTCAATCAAGGATCTTAAGATGGGTCGTCATTTCATCTTCCAACAAGACAACGACCCAAAGCACACAGCCAAGAAAACCAAGGCCTGGTTCAAGAGGGAAAAAATCAAGGTGTTGCAGTGGCCTAGTCAGTCTCCTGACCTTAACCCAATTGAAAACTTGTGGAAGGAGCTCAAGATTAAAGTCCACATGAGACACCCAAAGAACCTAGATAACTTGGAGAAGATCTGCATGGAGGAGTGGGCCAAGATAACTCCAGAGACCTGTGCCGGCCTGATCAGGTCTTATAAAAGACGATTATTAGCTGTAATTGCAAACAAGGGTTATTCCACAAAATATTAAACCTAGGGGTTGAATAATAATTGACCCACACTTTTATGTTGAAAATGTATTAAAATTTAACTGAGCAACATAACTTGTTGGTTTGTAAGATTTATGCATCTGTTAATAAATCCTGCTCTTGTTTGAAGTTTGCAGGCTCTAACTTATTTGCATCTTATCAAACCTGCTAAATCTGCAGGGGGTTGAATACTACTTGTAGGCACTCTATATATATATATATATATATATATATATATATATATATATATATATATATATATATATATATATAAAAAGAAGACAGCTAGCTGCAGCAGGAGCCTCCCCCTTGAAGTCAATCATAAATATCGCTAAGCTCCACCCCTTATTAAAGGGGTTGGGGCTTCAGTCAGCCATAAGATTACAATGGAGATTAGCTCCTTTGTTTATACACAGTAGTTTTAAGCTCATATATAGGTGGGGAGACCTATCACATCTGCTCCCCTCCTATTTATGCTGGTGGAATCTTTCTACCCATGCCAGCTATAGTTTATTCTATGTTCGTCTGTGAAGTGTGGTGTCCTAAACTCCTCTGGTGAAAGTCGTGCTTATTGCTTGGAGCAGTTGTGGAGTTTACCCCTGTGGTTTTATACTTCCTTCCTGCTCTTTTTTTTTTTTCTCCTGAATCTTGTATTATCTCTTTGGTGGCTCAGTGGTTAGCACTTCAATCTTGCAGCACTGGGGTCCTGGGTTCAAAACCCACCAAGAACAATATCTGCAAGGAGTTTGTATGTTCTCCCCATATTTACCTGTCTTTCCTCTCACACTACAAAGACATAGGGAATTTAGATTGTGAGCCCCAATGGAGACAGTGTTGCTGATATATGTAAAGCGCTATGGAACTAATGGCGCTATATGAGTGATGAGTGAATAAATATTATGAGATGCTCAGTGAGCACGGCTATATTTCTTGCTTAATTTTCAACATTCATTTTTAATTTTCTGTCCCTTTAAAGGGATTATTTCAGTAGGTTTCCGCTATGTAATCTGAAGACAGCATGCTGTTGGGGTTAACACACAAATTTCAGCGATGTGTCTCTTATCAAACTGTGTGCTGTGGTATACCTGTTATGATTGTTTTAGCCTCAGGAGATAATCATTGTTGGACTAGGTCAGCTAGTCTGACACACCCCCTGCTGTGATTAGCAGCTCACTGTGTATAGACATTGTATTTAAAGAGCCTGGTGTGGGCGGGGTTAGCCTTCTCAGCTCTGCTGCAATGCAAAATCTAAAAACATTGATTATGTCAGAACGGCTGCACCCAGTAATCTAAGTGATACGTCGTTGGATTCAGAATCTCTTTGCCTATATTACACTGCTCTCAGGTGAGGTAGCAAAAACCGCAGTGTCCTAGACACTAAATGTTTGTACCAGTGATACTTTTTTCCAATGTTTAGTTTGAGAGTGAAAATAAAAATCTCAACTTTATTTATGGAAATGGAAGCTTAATCCACTGATGGCCTGATGTCTGACTGCCCCATGCTGTGATTAGCAGCTCACTGTGTATAGACATTGTATATAAAGAGCCTGGTGTGGGCGGAGTTAGTTTTCTCAGCTTAGCTGCATTGCTGAATCTAAAAACTCTGATTGTGTGAGAACAGCTGCATCCAGTAATCTAAATGATACATCGCTGGATTCAGAATCTCTTTGCCTATATTACACTGCTCTCAGGTGAGGTAGCAAAAACCGCAATGTCCTAGACACTACATGATTGTACCTGTGATAATTTTCTCCAATGTTTAGTTTGAGAGTGAAAATAAAAATCTCAACTTTATTTATGGAAATGGAAGCTTAATCTGCTGACGGCCTGATGTCTGACTGCCCCATGTTGTGATTAGCAGTTCACTGTGTATAGACATTGTATATAAAGAGCCTGGTGTGGGCGGGGTTAGCCTTCTCAGCTCTGCTGCAATGCAAAATCTAAAAACATTGATTGTGTCAGAACGGCTGCACCCAGTAATCTAAGTGATACGTCATTGGATTCAGAATCTCTTTGCCTATATTACGCTGCTCTCAGGTGAGGTAGCAAAAACCGCAGTGTCCTAGACACTACATGATTGTACCAGATACTTTTCTCCAATGTTTAGTTTGATAGGGAAAATAAAAATCTCAACTTTATTTATGTAAATGGAAGCTTAATCCGCTGATGGCCTGTAGTCTGACCTCGTGCAGAAGCGTGTGGCTTTGACCCTCTATATGAGGACGCCGCCTCTCATTTTATCCGGGACCTGAGGGATCATTGATTTATGTGACAAAAATGGAAATAGTAAATGCCATATTCTGACCAGTGCTGACCTATAAACTATGATTTATATGGATTGGGAGGGTCAAGTGTTTTACGAGTCAAGAACGCCGGCGGTGACAGCAGCAATTGTCGTTGGCTTTTTCACGCGTTACTTCTTGATGAAGCTGCGCCCGAGTTTGCATATTTAGCTGCATCAGAAAGTAGCAGAATTCTTTACATCCTGTAATTCTTCAAAACGTGACTGTTGCATAAGTGTACACACCCCATACTGGGCACCCTCATATTAATGGGGGATTCGGTCCCCAGACTGCAGTTTTTTTCACTCACCCTCCTCAAGTCCAGCACTGAGTCTTCTACTCTGCTCCCGGTGTCCTTGAAGTGCTCACGTCATGTCTACAGCCAATTATTGAGATCATGACGTCAACTTGGGCGGAGATTATCGATTGGCTGCAGCGCTGTTGACGTGTTGTCAGCGCTGCAGACAATTACAGACACCGGGATCAGCGGTGGAGATTTATCGCCAGGCATAGTAAGGGTGAGTACAGCATGGTTTGTTTTAAAAAAAAACCTGCAGCCGAGGGACAGTGGGTTTCCAAACAAAACTGTGCATTACTCACGCTCCTCAGGTCCAGCTCTGAGTCTCCCCCACTGCTCCCGATGTCTGTTATTGCCTGTAGCTCTTACATACAGTGAAGCAGCCAATCATTGAGCTTGGTGGCTTGAGCCATAAATTTAGGCTGAGCCTACTGATCAGCTGCAGCGTTGCCGGCGTAATGTCAATGCACAGTATACTTTAAAATATAAAGCAACTGTAAAGCGGTGGTGTAAAGGGTTATCGCCACTCTGCCGTGAAGGAAGAGATAATCCAAAAGGTACCTCAATGGTGAATGTTTTGTCCAACGCGTTTCGCAGAAGCCATCTACTTCATCAGGATCAAATCCTATCAATGTCCTGATGAAGGAAATGGAATATGCGAAACACGTTATACAATAAAATCACCATTGAGGTAGCTTTTGGATTGTCTCTTCCTTCACGGCAGATTGGCTTTAACCCCTTTCCACCACCACCTTACAGTTCACGTCCTCGTGAGGCTGCAGACTCTCAAGCGACTCACACAATCCAGCTACCTTGCCTTTCCGTTGTTTCACCCTCTGTTTCTCACCCCGATAACACCCTGTTTAAGCTTCTCTGTCTTCCAGCTCTCTTTTAGTTTAAATATAAGGGGTCATGGTTATCATATTCCTATTAATATGCATGATATATGGCACCTACGGCAATGGCTTATTTCCCATTGGAACAAAGGATGGGACATGTTGAATTCCAACATGCCCAATCCTTATTTTCCCCGAGAGTCAGGACTCTTCCACACAATTTTAGATTGAAATTGGAAGGTTTAGAGGACTTGTTTCCCCCCCTTTCCCCTTCCTGTAGTCTGAGATTATAATTACGTATTCGAGCCAGTGAAAAAAAAAAAAATATGAGATATGATCACATCTGGAAAATCCCTTTAATATTCTTCATACCATATTTCATAATATTAAAGGGACTCTATAATGTAATCTCAAGGCAGCATGATGCAAAGGTTAAAACAGAGACTTCAGCCCTGTGTCTGTTATCTCACAGTCTTTTTTTGTTAGCTTAAGCCTCTTATCTTCATCATTAGTGGGTCTCAGCAGCATGAGTTGTAGTCTGTCTCCTTCAATGATTAGCAGGCTCTGTTTATTGAAATATACACTGAAACCCTGGTGTGGGCGGGGGCAGCTCTCAGAGCTTTGCTACATACAAAATCTCAAATCATAACAATGAAATGGTCAGTGGAAGTCCAAATTCTCACACAAAAAATGGCTGTGCATCCTTGGCCAATCTCTACTATAGCAAATGGCTGTGTAACACAGTTGGCACTTCAGTTGTATGTATTGGGTACAGTTCCTGAGTATCACAATGACTGTAGGATAGCAAGGGACAAGGGACTCCTATGCTGCCCCTCATACTAGGGATCCTACACTATTCCTGTGTTACCTCTAAATGTGGAGATGCTGGAGTCTCATACCTTACTATACTCCTGAGTAAAGATAATCTGTTCCATCCCAAGGGAAGGAATAGGCAGGAGTGCGATGGAAATATAGATTTTATACAGAAAAGAATAACAGAAATTTCACCACTCCAGACCAGTATTGACAAGCTGTAGTTGGCACTGAATGAACAGTTCCGCCAGCACGTCAGTCGTATGTAGTAGGCTCAGCTCCTGAGTGTCATAATGTGACTGTAGGATAACAAGAGACAAGGGGCTCCAATGCTGTCCCACACACTAGGGGAGCATAGGCTATCCCTGTCCTCAGGGATACCCCTAATGGTGGAGATGCTGGAGTCCCATGCCTTACTATAGTCCTGAGTAAAGCTAATCTGTTCCATCCCAAGGGAAGGAAGGGGCAGGAGTGTGATGGAAATATAGATTTTATACAGACAAGCATAACAGAAACGTCACCACTCCAGACCAGTATTGACAACCTATAGTTGGCACTAAATGAATAGTTCAGCCAGAACTTCAGTTGTATGGAGCAGACACAGCTCCTGAGTGTAACAATGTTATTGTAGGATAGCAAGGGACAATGGGTTCCAATGCTGTCCCTCAACTATGGAACCCTAGCCTATCCCTGTCCTCAGGGATACCCCTTTTGGTGAAGATGCCGGAGTCCCGTGCCTTACTATACTCCTGAGTAAAGCTAATCTGTTCCATCCCAAGGGAAGGAAGAGGCAGTAGTGTGATGGAAATTTATATTTTATACAGACAAGCATAACAGAAGTGTCACCACTCCAGACCAGTATAGACAAGCTATAGTTGGCACTATATGAAGAGTTCAGCCAGAACTTCAGTCATATGGATCAGGCACAGCTCCTGAGTGTAACAACGTTACTGTAGGATAGCTAGGGACAAGGGGCTCCTATACTGTCCCTCACACTAGGGGACGATAGACTATCCTAGTCCTCAGGGATACCCCTAATGGTGGAGATGCTGGAGTCCCATGCCTTACTATACTCCTGAATAAAGCTAATCTGTTCCATCCCAAGGGAAGGAAGGGGCAGGAGTGTGATGGAAATATAGATTTTAGACAGACAGTGATAACAGAAACGTAACCACTCCAGACCAGTATAGACAAGCTATAGTTGGCACTAAATGAACAGTTCCACCAGCACTTCAGTCGTATGTAGTAGGCTCAGCTCCTGAGTGTCAAAACGTGACTGTAGGATAGCAAAGGACAAGGGGTTCCTATGTTGTCACACACACCAGGGGAGCATAGACTATCCCTGTCCTCACGGTTACCCCTAATGGTGGAGATGCCAAAGTCCCATACCTTAATATACTCCTGAGTAAAGCTAATCTGTTCCTGACCCAGGGAAATGAAGGGCAGGAATGTGATGGAAAAAAAATGATTTTAGACAGACAGGAACAACAGAAACTTCACCTCTCCTGGCCAGTATAGACAAGCTATAGCTGGCACTAAAAGAACAGTTCAGCCAGCATAAATAGGAGGAACGTGACTATGACTGGTTCTCCCATAGCATGTGACTAAAGGAGATTAACAAGCAGACCAGCAGCAATTAACTGTTGCTAGCCTGCCTATAAACTACAGGTCTGTGAGTCGACGTCCAAGTCTCCCTGCATTGATCACAGACATTAGATAAGTTAGAAGGCAGAGTGCAAGAATCTGAAATTCCACAGATCCTGATTCTGCCATGACAGTCGAGGATGCTTGCAAAAATCTCCTTGTGACATTGAGCCCGTTCCTACATGCAGAGCTCAGACAGCCAAGTAGGGCTCCGTATAATTAATAAGGGTATTTATCTAACGCAGCCTAAACTAGTCACCAGCCAGTATCTGTACAAGTACAGGTAACAAAGAGGGAGAACAGAGGACAAGATTAATGAATAAGGTTAGATGATAAAACAGTCTGAAGAAATGTGTTTTTAGGGCACCCTGGAAGCTCTGGATATGAGGAATTAATTAGATTGTCTTGGGTAGAACATTCAAAAAAATTGGTGCAGCACGAGAGAAGTCCTGAAGCTGGGAGTGGAAGGTTTGGATAATAGAAGATGTTAGTCTTAGGTCATTAATGGAATGGAGAGGACGGGTGTCATGATTAAATTTACCACATACTTACCAAATCTGCGGCAACGTATGGGAGGCTCACAGGAGAAAAGAAATTCCCTGGACTCCTAGAGGAGTTGACAAATTGTAACCTGGTGCAGAAAGCAATTTAAGATGTTTCCATCTTATCTGCTAGTCACCAGTCAGCGGAGGGAAGATTGCCTTTGTGACAGTCCTCAACTGACCAGACGTTTATTACGGAAAGGAGGAGAAGGCTTTCCTGGTAGAGAGTGCCCCAATACTAAAAGGAGGCCAAATGCATGGTGCCTATGGCAGCTAAAGTCCTGTTGAGCAGACCTGAGAGCGAAAGCATTATACCCGTATTGAAGAACGACAAAAAGAAGTAGGCCATGTCCCCAAAAGGTAGAAGTGGTGAAGTCCACGGATTAGGGGCACCTGTTTTGGTTTGCATCATAGAAGCAGGTGTCTTTAGACCTCAAGGAAGAGACCCAGTTGGTCTAAGATTTGTAGGAAACAAGAACCCAGAAGATTGCCTCGAGACCTAGTGACAAGTAGGCAAGTGCCAGCTGGGACTGTCGGGAGATCCTTGAGGGATGAGAATGCCTGAGTTAAGTGAGACCGCCATGGCGTTAAAACATGTATGGAAAAAAGGGAAAGCATGCAGAACCTTCTACGCCATCAGAAGACAACTGTACCACCTCAAACCACCGGTGAGAGTCTGGCTCAAGATATTCGACAGCGTCATCACCCCTATACTGCTGTATGGCAGCGAGGTATGGGGCCCAGTGACCTCTCCAGACCAAACAAAGTGGGATTCCAGTCCAACTGAAGTCTTCCATCTGGAGTTCTGCAAATATCTCCTCCAAGTCCATCGCAGCACCTCAAACATAGCCTGTCGGGCAGAGCTGGGCCGATTCCCTTTATGGCTCAGTATACACAAGCGGGCACTATCACACCAGGCGCACATACAGAACAGCAACCCCAGCTCCTACCATCATAAAGCCCTGCTGAACCGGAGCCCAGAGCAAGCCAGGAACCCCGGCAGCCAGTCCAGCCAAAGTCAGCAACACACCCTGACAAAAGGCCAAATAAAAGAGGTCTCAGAGAGCTGCAAGATGCAATACATAGAGGACTGGAAGAGGGAACTAGAGAACTCCCAGAAACTCACCATCTACCGGTCACTGCGGAGGGACTACTCTCTGGCCTCATATCTGCAAAGGTTACGCCACCCCAAAGACAGGCAGACACTTAGCCTGTACACACTGAGTGCCCACAGCCTAGAGGTGGAAACAGGGCGGCACCGACAGACATACAAGCCGCGGGAGAACAGACTGTGCCAGCACTGCCAGCAGGGGGCTCTGGAGGACGAGACGCATTTCCTACTGCACTGTGACAAATACTCAGCAGTGAGAGCCTCCCATTTCCAGAAACTTACCGCTCATACCCCGAACTTTCCATCCATGGACGAGGAGAGGAAACTCCGCATCCTACTGGGGGAAGAGGAATCAATGGTGGAGATCGTCGCCCAATATGTCTCCACTTGTCATAAGATGAGGGGTACTAAAGACCTCCAAATGAGCCATCACTCCCTAAATTGTGGCCCCAACTCCCCATCCCCACAACCCTAACCCACTCCCCTTTCACACTTCTTTTTTTGCTTTGGCAATGCTAATAGTTTTTTGGCCCTGCCAATAAAGCCTATTTGATTTGATTTGATTTGTATGTGTCTCAATGCGTTTGAGCAGTGATGATAGGATGAGGTTTAGGCCATGTCCCCAAAAGTAGAAGTGGTGAAGTCCACGGATTGGGGAAAGTTGTTTTGCTTTGAAATCATAGAAACAGGTGTGGTTAAGCCTCAAGGAAGAAAACCAGTCGGTCTAAGAAGTGGTAAGAAACAAGAACCCAAGAGAAGATCGCCCCGAGACCTAGTGACAGGTGGGAGAGGGCTGGCTGGGACGGTAGGGAGATCCTAATGGGATGAGAAGGCCTGTGTCAAGTGATACCACTATTGATTTAAAAAACACAAGGATCTCACTATTTTGAGCTGTGACGACAGGATGAGGTTTAGGCCATGTCCCCAAAAGTAGAAGTGGTAATGTCCACGGATTGTGGGCAGCTGTTTTGGTCTGGCAGCAGAAAAACAGGTGTGATTAGGCCTCAAGGAAGAGAAACAGCTGGTCTAAGACTTGTAGGAAAGGAGAACCCAAGAGAAGATCACCACGAGACCTAATGATAGGTGGGCAAGGGCCGGCTTGGACTGTCGGGAGATCCTAGTCGGATGTGAAGGCTTGAGATAAGTGAGACCGCCAGGGAGGTAAAATACGTAAGGGTGTCACTGAGTTTGAGCTATGAGGACAGGCTGGGGCTTGGGTCATGTCTCCAAAAGTAGAAGTGGTGACGCCCACGGATTGGGGGCAGCTGCTTTGGTTTGCCATCATAGAAGCAGGTTTGGTTAGGCCTTAAGGAAGAGAACCAGTTGGTCTAAGACTGGTCAGAAACCAGAGCCCAGAATAAGATAGCCTTGAGACCTAGTGACAGGTGGGAGAGGGCCGGCTTGGACTGTCGGGATCCTAGGTGGATGTGAAGGCTTGAGATAAGTGAGACCGCCAGGGAGGTAAAAAATGTAAGGGTGTCACTGAGTTTGAGCTATGAGGACAGGCTGGGGCCTTAGAATCAGTTGGTCTAAGACTGGTCGGAAATAAGAACCCAAGAGAAGATCGCCTCGAGACCTAGTGACCGGGACTGTAGGGAGATCCTAGTGGGATGGAAAATCCTGAGCTAAGTGAGACCACCAGGGAGTTAAAAAGCACAAGGGTCTCACTGGGTTTGAGCTGTGATGCCAGGATGGGGTTTAGGCCATGTCCCCAAAAGTAGAAGTGGTGAAGTTCACGGATTGGGGACAGGTGGTTTGGTTTGGCATCATAGAAGCAGGTTTGGTTAGGGCTCAAGGAAGAGAACCAGTTGGTCTAAGACTAGTCGGAAACCAGAGCCCAGAAGAAGATCGCCTTGAGACCTAGTGACAGATGGGAGAGGGCCGGTTGGGACTATAGGGAGATTCTAGTCGATGAGAAGGCTTGAGTCAAGTGAGACCACCAGGGAGTTAAAAAACGCAAGGGTCTCACTGAGTTTGAGCTGTGATGCCAGGATGGGGTTCAGGCCATGTCCACAAAAGTAGAAGTGGTGAAGTTTATGGATTGGGGTCAGCTGTTCGGTTTTGGCAGGTATGGTTAGGCCTCAAGAAAGAGAACCAGTTCGTCTAAGACTGGTCGGAAGCAAAATCCCAGGAGAAGATTGCCTTGAGACCTAATAATAGGTGGGCAAGGGCCGGCTGGGACTGTAGGGAAATCCTAGTGGGATGAGAAAACATGTCTCAAGTGAGACTGTCAAGGAGTTAAAAAATATAAGGGTGTCAGTGAGTTTAAGATGTGATGTCAGGATGGGGTTTAGGCCATGTCCCCAAAAGTAAAAAGTGGTGAAGTTCACGGATTGGGGCCAGCCGTTTTGGTTTGGCATCATAGGTTAGGCCTCAAGAAAGAGAACCAGTTGGTCTAAGACTGGTCGGAAACCAGAGCCCAGAAGAAGATTGCCTTGAGACCAAATGACAGGTGGGAGACTGCAGGGAGATTCTAGTGAGAGAAGAAGGCCTGTGTCAAGTGAGACCATCATGGAGTTAAAAAACACAAGGGTGTCACTGAGTTTGAGCTGTGATGTAAGGATGGGGTTTAGGCCATGTCCACAAAAGTAGAAGTGGTGAATTCCACGGATTGGGGGCAGCTGTTTGGTTTGGCATCATAGAAGCAGATTTGGTTAGGCCTCAAGGAAGAAAAACAGTTGGTCTAAGACTGGTTGGAAACCAGAGCCCTGAAGAAGATTACATTGAGACCTAGTGATAGGTGGGAGACTGTAGGGAAATTCTAGTGAGAGAAGAAGGCCTGTGTCAAGTGAGACCACCAGGGAGTTAAAAAACACAAGGGTCTCACTGAGTTTCAGCTGGGATAAGAGAATGGGATTGGGTAGGGTTGGTGGCACCAGCCCAGGCAGACCAAAGAGGGAAGAGTCTGTGGAAGTGTCCTACGACTATTGACATTTGAACCATTCATAGTACCGTGCACCCGGACCATGGAGCCTTGAGAGCTCCAAAAGTCCCTTTGGCCTACATAAAAAGACCAATCCTATTAAAGACCTGTAATAATTGGGGGCCCCGTTGGAGCTTCAAGTTACGCCATTAAACGTGCCGCCATATTGGATGACTGTGTAAATATAGCCTCGTTGAACTGTTCCTATCATTTGGTTCCTTGTCGAATAGTCAATGTATGGAAGAACCAGCGACTTGTCTTTCTGGAGACCATGTTTACTCTACAAGCTATCATTATTTATCGCTGTAAAACCCCTTTAAGAATAATTACAGCCGCTAATAACAGTCACGCTCCGAGGACGGTATACAGCAGCTGCTTCCAAGTGAGTAAATGTCGCATTGTTGCATTGTGCTAAGGTTTTCAACAAATGCAAAATGAGATTATAGACTGATCCTATTTACCATGAAATCAGAAATAAAAGATATATTCAATTCCTGGCTCTAATAACTCATTTAGGGGAAATAATATGCGGTTGTCAGTGAACAAGGTCAGGAAGCGTGCAGCGTCTCTGCACAAATTATATACAAATTTCAAACCCAATCTAATGGGGATGTCATCATGATCATCGGGCAGATAATTAGAAATATGTTTTCCCATCTTTAAATGTTTGCTTATACCTACACAGTAGACTCTGGTAAGATTTTGCCGTCAGGATGCAGGCAAAATGGATTTTTTTGGATTTTCTTTCTCTTGCAATTCTCAAATTGGCCACTGAGGCTTTTTTATACTCTATTTCCTGTTGTTTCAGGAAATAGCACACGCACATTAGCAGCAATGAACAGACTCCGCCCCTAAGCATCTAATGAGCGTGTGCAAAGTTAATTTTGAAGAGAGGGAGCTGTTACATTGCCAATAGGTCATTATCTGACAACACTTTCCCTTTAATTCTGCCAGTTTTGGTCAGTACTAGTCAATCAAATAAAGGAAAATGTTTTATTGTGGGTTTTTTTTCCCCTTTTATTGTTATTTTATTTTATTTATTTTATTTTAAAACATTTTATTTGACTTTTTTTTTTTTTTGTTTAGCTCACTTGGAGACTTGGCCATGTATGAGTTTGATTGTGAATGTGCATATTAGCATATTAGTACCCCCAGACATCGTCATTACGCAGGCGTAAAGGAGGAGTCCCCTCCTTTGTGTAACCCCTTAAATACCAAGGCATGTAAGGGGTTAGAGAGCTGGGATTGAAGTTATCTTAAAAACCTTCTTTGGCGAACTAGTCTGTCTACTAGCGGAAGTGTAACGGCTGCAGTTAATCACTGACTGCTGATTGTCTGCAGCGTTCAAAAGACAAATTTGTCAGGGAGGTGAGTAATTTTTTTTTATTATTATTTTATTTGCAACACTAATTTTAGTAATAGTTATGGAACCCTCCTTTGGTAAACTAATCGGTCTACTACCGGAAGTGTAACGGCTGCAGTCAGTGACTGCTGATTGTCTGCAGCGTTCAAAACACATAAATATGTCAGGGAGGTGAGTTTTTTTTATTATTATTCTTATTATTATTATTTTATTTGGGACACTAATTTTAGTAATAGTTATGGAACCCTCCTTTGGCAAACTAATCGGTCTACTACCGGAAGAGTAACAGCTGCAGCCAATCAGTGACAGTTGCAGCATAATTATCATTGCAATGTGTTGGGTTGAGCCTTGCAGCTGTTGTGTCCATCACAGGACCATGGACTAAATATGGTGCCCATCGATGCGCAGGACCCAGTAAATCACTCTTTAATTCACAGTATTACATTTCATAATAGGGCACAATGCAGCAGTGCCCTCCGCTGTATGTGCGCGTAATGCATGTATCACCCAGCTTCATCCCAATTTGCAATGGCAATGAGCTATTTATACTGGGAGTTATACAACGAAGGAAGACTGGAACAGCATGGCCGATGGATAAAGCACAGAATATCCCTGACATCAGGAGCATCAATGGAGAACAGGATGACGCTCGGCTCTAGAACATCGCAACAAAGACTGCAGTCATACTCTGATATACAGGAGGTAAGAATAGACAGCACGATGCAATTACATATCAGTATATAATATATATATATATATATATATATATATATATATATATACATACATATACACACACACACACACTGAACAAAAGTATAAATTCAACACTTTTCTTTTTGTTCCGACTGTTTCTTTCAAATATTGTTCACAAATTTGTCTAAATCTGTGTTAGTGATAACTTCTCCTTTGCTGAAATAATCTATTCACCTCACAGGTGTGGCATAAAAAGATGCTGATTAGACAGCATGATTATTGCACATGTGTGCCTTAGGCTAGCCAGCATGATTATTGCACAGGTGTGCCTTAGGCTGGCCAGCATGATTAGTACAGGTGTGCCTTAGACTAGCCAGCATGATTATTACATAGGTGTGCCTTAGGCTAGCCAGCATGATTATTACACAGGTGTGCCTTAGGCTGGCCAGCATGATTATTACAGGTGTGCCTTAGGCTAGCCAGCATGATTATTACATAGGTGTGCCTTAGGCTGGCCAGCATGATTATTGCACAGTTGTGCCTTAGGCTGGCCAGCATGATTATTGCACATGTGTGCCTTAGGCTAGCCAGCATGATTATTACACAGGTGTGCCTTAGGCTGGCCAGCATGATTATTACAGGTGTGCCTTAGACTAGCCAGCATGATTATTACATAGTTGTGCCTTAGGCTAGCCAGCATGATTATTACATAGGTGTGCCTTAGACTGGCCAGCATGATTATTGCACAGTTGTGCCTTAGACTGGCCAGCATGATTATTGCACAGGTGTGCCTTATGCCGGCGTCCAACAGTACGTTCTATCATGCGATCGCACGAGCGATCGTACCCGCCCCCGTCATTTGTGCATCACGGGCAATTAGTTGCCCGTGGCGCACAAAGTTGTTAACCCCCGTCACACGTACTTACCTCCCGGACGACCTCGCTGTGGGCGGTGAACATCCACTTCCTGAAGTGGGAGGGACGTTCGGCGTCACAGCGACGTCACACAGCGGCCGCCCAATAGTATCGAAGGGGCGGAGATAAGCGGGACGTAACATCCCGCCCACCTCCTTCTTCCGCATTACCGGCGGACACAGGTAAGCTGTGTTCATCGTTCCCGGGGTTTCACATGGAGCGACGTGTGCTGCCACGGGAAGGATGAACTGCAGGAGCACAGAAGGGGGACCGACATTTTGAAAATGAACGACGTGTCAATGAGCAACGATAAGGTGAGTATTTTTGCTCGTTCACAGTCGTTCAGAGGTGTCACATGCTACAACATCTCTAACGATGCCGGATGTGCATCACTAGCGACGTGACCCCGATATATCGTACCGTGTGACGCCGGCATTAGGCTGGCCAGCATGATTATTGCACAGGCATGTCTTAATCTGTGCCAACATCTGTGTTCTCTTTTGCCAAAATAATCCATCCACCTCACAGGTGCGCCATATCAATCAGCATGATTATTACACAGGTGTGCTTTTGGCTGGCCACAATAAAAGGACACTCTAAAATGTGCAGTTTTACATTATTAGAGGCGTCCAAGTTGGTCAGTAAACCAGTCAGTATCTGGTGTTACCACCATTTGCCAGTCTGCCATCTGCCTGAACAGTGAAAACCGGGATTCATCCATGAAGAGAACACCTCTACAACGTGCAAGATGTCATCGAATGTGAGCATTTGCCCACTGAAGTCGGGTAGGATGGCACACTACAGACAGGTGGACAACCCCGATGAGGATGACGAGCAGCAGAGGAGCTTCCCTGAGACGGTTTCTGACAGTTTATGCAGAAATTCTTTGGTTTTGCACCAATTATTGCAGCCGCTGTCCAGGTGGCCGCTCTCAGACAAGCTTGGAGGTGAAGATGTTGGATGTGGAGATCCTAGGCTGGTGTGGGTACATGTAGTCTGCAGTTGTGAGGCCGGTTGGATGTACTCACAAATTCTCTGAAACGTCTTTGGAGATGGCTTGGTTTGTGGTTGCGAGGTGGTTTGATGTGGCCGGTCTCAGAGGATCTTGGAGGTGAAGATGCTGGATGTGGAGGTCCTGGTCTGGTGTGGTTACACATGGTCCGCGGTCGTGAGACCGGTTGGATGTGGCTGGTCTCAGATGATCTTGGAAGTGAAGATGCTGGATGTGGAGGTCCTGGTCTGGTGTGGTTACACATGGTCCGCGGTCGCGAGACCGGTTGGATGTGGCTGGTCTCAGACGATCTTGGAGGTGAAGATGCTGGATGTGGAGGTCCTGGTCTGGTGTGGTTACACATGGTCCGCGGTCGCGAGACCGGTTGGATGTGGCTGGTATCAGACGATCTTGGAGGTGAAGATGCTGGATGTGGAGGTCCTGGTCTGGTGTGGTTACACATGGTCCGCGGTCGTGAGACCGGTTGGATGTGGCTGGTCTCAGATGATCTTGGAAGTGAAGATGCTGGATGTGGAGGTCCTGGTCTGGTGTGGTTACACATGGTCCGCGGTCGCGAGACCAGTTGGATGTGGCTGGTCTCAGACGATCTTGGAAATGGAGATGCTGGATGTGGAGGTCCTGGGCTGGTGTGGTTACATATAGTCCACGGTCGCGAGACCGGTTGGATGTGGCTGGTCTCAGACGATCTTGGAAGTGAAGATGCTGGATGTGGAGGTCCTGGGCCGGTGTGGTTACATATGGTCTGGGGTTTTGAGGCCAGTCTCAGACAATCGGGGCGGTGAAGATGCTGAATGTGGAGGTCCTGGTCTGGTGTGGTTACACGTGGTCTAGGGTTATGAGGCCGGTTGGAGGTGGTCGGTCTCAGATGATCTTGGAGGTGAAGATCTTGGATGTCCAGGACCTGGGTTGTTGTGGTTACACGTGCTCTGCGGTTGCGAGGCCGGTTGGATGTACTCACGAATTCTCTGAAACTCTTTTGGAGGTGGCTTATGGTAGAGAAATGAACATTCAATTCACGGGCAAGAGCTCTGGTGGACATTCCTGTAGTCAGCAGCCAACTTCATGCTCCCTCAAAACGTGTGACATCTGTACCACTGTGCTGTGTGAAAAAACTGCACATTTTAGAGTGGCTTTCAATAATCATGCTTGCCAACCTAAGGCACACCTGTGCAATAATCATGATAAAGTCTTAGATCTTTGAGTTCAGCTCATGAAAAATGGGAGCAAAAACAAGTGTCTAAAAGGTACATCCTCCCAGATGAGTTGTCAACTAATTCAGGCGCCACCAAAACCTCCCAGAAAGTGGAGTTTCCACGTGGCTCCTTGTGTTTGACGCTGGGTTGCCCCATCAGATGTCCATGTTTCCAATATTCTTTCATGGTTACCACACGAACCCATTACAACCTATGGATCTGGTCACATATTCATGTTTTTACACGTGGTTATCAGAGAAGACTCGAATGTTCCTCCATTAGCATGGTTTCTCACTTTTACAGACTACTGTAGCCTCAGGATTATTCTCCTCCTTCACGATAAGCATCTCTAGTACTTAGTAGAGCCCTTCTGGCTGTTATGACCTGCTACACACATGATACATAGCCAGAAACCAGCTCTTAGCCCATTCCTCATTGGCAATGGCCTCCAGGTCACTAGTATTCTTGGGCTTGTGTGCGGTGTCTGCCTTCCTCACATTTTACCAAATATTTGCAATTGGAAAGGGCACTCTAGAATCTTCAACAACTTCATCTGAAGCCAACTCTTGGTTTATAAGGAGGTATTTCCTCATACTTGATTGAATCCATCTTATATTCTACATGCTGTAGGTTTCCAGGGTCAGTGGACGCAAAGCAAACTCAGAGCATTACCGGGTACCCACCATGCTTCATTGTAGGCATTATTAAACCCCCGCGATGCTTCTCAGTAGACATGACCGAGCCACTGCCATTTTTACTGTATGCAACATCAAGTCACCATCATACTTCACTGTAGTCATCACAGATCCATTGCTGTGCTTCACTATTGTCATCACTGAGCCACCACCATGCTTCACTATTGTCATTACTGAGGCACCATTATGCTTTAATGTGGGCATCGCCGAGCCCCAGTCATGCTCTACTGAGGGCATCACCAAGACACTGCCATGCTTCACTGTAGACATCAGTGAGCTACTGCCGTGCTTCACTGTAGGCCTCACCAAACCACTACAATGCTTATTGTGAGCATCACCAAGCCACCACCATGCTTCACTGTAGACTTCAGTGAGCCACCCCATGCATCACTGAGCTACCACTGTGCTTCACTGTAGGCCTCACCAAGCCACCACCATGCCTCACTGTAGTCATAATTGAGCCACTGTGGTGCTTCACTGTAGGTATCACCAAACTACTACAATGCTTAACTGTATCACCAAGCCTCCACCATGCTTCACTGTAGACATCAGTGAGCCACTGCTGTGCTTCAATTCAGGCATCACCAAACTACTACAATGCTTATTGTGAGCATCACCGAGCCACTACCATGCTTCACTGTAGACATCAGTGAGCCACCTCCATGTATCACTGTAGACATCAGTGAGCTACCACCGTGCTTCACTGTAGGCCTCACCAAGCCACCACCATGCATCATTTTAGTCATAATTGAGCCACTGTGGTGCTTCACTTTAGGCATCACCAAGCCACTACAATGCTTAAGTGTGAGCATCAAAAAGCCACCACCATGCTTCACTGTAGACATCAGTGAGCCACCCCCATGCTTTACTCTAGAAATCACCAAACCATCCCACATGCTTCACTGTTGACATCTCTGAGACACCACCATGATTCACTATAGGCATCACCAAGCCACCACCATGCTTCATTGTAGGCATCACTGAGACACCGGCAGACTTCACTGTAGGCACTTTAGCCTCAATTCATCAAAGTGTATTGCCAGAAATCTAACGTAAAATGTTTTTGATAAGTCAAATATTTGGGTAACCCGGTAACCGATGTTCCTAGAACTTCCAGCTGAATCTCTAGGTGCATTTATTGCCTGCACTATAGTTTTGTATCCTCTTACTTGTCTGTACAAACCAATAATCCTAACGTTTTGGACCTCTTTCTTGACTTTGCCAAATTTCTAACGAGCAATCAAACGTCAGAATCAACAACTTCCCCCCCCAGCCAGTCCAGGTATTTGATGCTTCATCTTCAGCACAACGGATGAACTAATGAAGCCCTTGATTGCTACATCAGGAGCCAATTTGCACATTTATGCTCCTATAAGAGATTCTATTTAGTGAGTCGAATAATTCCGAGACTGCAATAGATATTGAGAGTGGCATTTGGAGAAACCACCTGTCATATCTGTTGCGTCGAGCTATTTAAATTGTTCTTTTTTTTTGCTTGAAAACAGCAGAAAGGAAGTAAATTTCACTAATTAAACTAATTTTCAAGGGGTGATAAATAATTTTAATGCAAGTGGTCAAAAGTTTGGACACGCATGTCCTGTTCTCCCCTGCTGCTGCGTCGACTCCCACATGCTCTCCTGCCTTCATTCCCTCCCGGGCCCTGTACATGCCACACAGGATTCCCGGAAGTGCACCTAAGACACGCGGGCACAACGGTACCTGCTCTTAAAGGGCCAGAGCGCTATTTCCTTGAAATGCCTCTCAGACAATGGCTGAGATGCACTATGTATTTAAGGCACCCTCCCAGTAGGGGAGGTGCCTGGACAACACTTTTAGTTAGTGTCCTGACTGTCTAGCTAGTTGTCAGTTCCTGTAATTCCTGTTTCCGTTACCTGTACCTGCCTTTCCATACCTGTCCGCACCTGCATAAGTAATGACCGGATGGGATGAGCACTGGTCAACCCAACTAAGCCCTAAAGAACACACAAGCTTATTTCCAGGATGACTTTGGGAGAAATACAGCTACATAGACCTGTCAGTCTTAGTAGAGAGGAAGAAGTCACCGGTGACATTTCACTAATAATAGTATTCACGTCGGTCTGTCCCTCCGATCTGAGCCTATTTTTTTCAAAACTCCCTTCCCTCTTAGTGTATAGTTTGCTCTTGGCGTACAGATAGTATATAGTATTAATGGAGAGTTCGGTTCTATAACAAAGGCCCATCCGCAGCGGGAAGCCCAATCTCGCGATCTCCCCGTAATTACGGTGCTGAACACAAGATTAGAGGACGTGGTTTCTAGGCCAATGTGAATGTGCACACCGCGCCATTAACCTGAGACGTTGCTGTATACAGAGCTGTGGCTAATGAGGTTTCAGGATATTTTGGCTGCTCAACTAACCATTAACGTCCTATAATTGGGTCTCATTTAGCTGCTTGCCTCCTCAACTGGAGACTTGGGTTATGTAGGAAGGAGGAATGAAGGTGGAGATGAGGCTGCACAAATAGGACATCTCATGGAGGCCATATTGTGTCCTCAAGATCCACCAGCTTATGAAATAGACCTTGTCAGCTCATCGGTAGAGGGGTTAACCCTCCTGGACCCCAATACAAAATCTGTACCAGTTTTCACACCTACCACTCCCTATTGGTGTCTTCCCAAATGGTTGAGGGACCGCTACCTCTCTATGACCCATAGTTACCTCCGCACCTATTAGATTCTGCTTATACGTAAAGGGATTGTCTACTTTTTAACATTGGTGACCTATCTGTAGGATAGGTCATCAATGTCTGATCTGCCGGGGTTCAATTCCCTTGATCCGGCCGATCAGCTGTTGCCGGTGCCGGCTCTAGAGCTCTAGAGCTGGCCCGTCAACTGATAGCGGCCATGGCCTGCACACCCGTCTCCTATCGGAAAATGGGCCAGCTCCAGAACTGAGCATTTCCAGCCACCTGCTGCCGCCAGTACTGGTCAAGAGTTTGGACTTGTTCTTATTGGAATGTGCACATTGTAGATTCAGACTGAAGGCAGCAAAACCAGAATGGGACAAATATGGAAACAAGAAGTAAAGGAACACATGTGAAACAACCCATAATGTATGTTAAATTCCTTAAAGTATCCCCCTTTTACTTTAATGGCAGCTTTACTCCCCTCTGACAGCTTCGTCAAGTGGTCACCTAGAATGGCTTCCATAGTCTCGAAGGAGTTTCCAGATGGCCAGAACATTTGTTGGCGGCTTTGTCTTCACTCTACGTCCCACTTTTTGTAAACCATCTCATTTGAGTTGAGGTCGGGTGATAGTGGAGGCCATGTCACCTGATGTCCCTCTTGGTCACGTAAACCTTACATTGCCTCCTGACTTACCTCCTGCATTATAACCCAGAGCTGCACTCACTATTCTGCTGGTGGAGTCACTATGTACATACAGTTGGGCTCAAAAGTTTATATCTTTTTAAATCATAATGACAACCAAGAATATCCAAATGACCCTGATCTAAAGTTCACACGCCCTGGTGATTTTGGCCTGATAACAGGCACACAGATGGGTTTCAATGGCTAATAAAGGTGACATCCTCACCTGTGACCTGTTTGCTTATAATCAGGGTGTGCATAAAAGCTGAGTGAGTTTTTGGGATCCAGAGAGACTCTTGCGTCTTTCACCAGCCACTGATGTTTCTGGATTGTGAGTGATGAGGAAAGCAAAAGAATTGTCAATGAATCTATGGGAAAAGATAGTTGAACTGTATAAAACAGGAAAGGGATACAAAAAGATATCCAAGGAATTGATAATGCCAGTCTGCAGTGTTCAAACTGTGATTAACAAATGGAAAATCAGGGGCTCTGTAAAAACTAAACCACAATCCGGTAGACCAACAAAAATTTCGGCCACAACTGCCAGGAAAATTGTTCGGGATGCAAAGAAAAACCCATAAATAACATTCACTGAAAACTAGTGGTGTCGCTGTTCCAAGATGCACAATAAGGAGGCACTTGAAGAAAAATAGGCTGCACGCTCGAGTCGCCAGAAGAAAGCCATTACTGTGCGAATGCCACAAATATCTCGCCCACAATACACCAAACAGCACAGAGACAAGCCTCCAAACTTCTGGAACAAGGTAATTTGGAATGATGAGACCAAAATCGAACTTTTTGGCCCCAACCATAAACGTTACATTTGGAGAGGTGTCAACAAGGCCTATGATGAGAGGAACAGCATTCCTAAAGCAAATCATGGAGGTTGATCGCTGATGATGTGGGGGATGTGTGAGCTACAAAAGGCACAGGAAACTTGGACAAAGTTGAAGGAAAGATAAATGCAGCACGTTATCAGCAAATAATGGAGGCAAATTTACACTCATCAGCCCGGAAGCTGTGCATGGGATGTACTTGGATGTTCCAACATGACAATGATCCAAAACACACGGCCAAGTCGACCTGTCATTGGCTACAGCAGAACAAAGTGAAGGTTCTGGAGTGGCTATCTCAGTCTCCTGATGTCAATGTCATTGAGCCACTCTGGGGAGAACTCAAGCGTGCAGCTCATGCAAGAAAGCCCAGGAATTTACAGGAACTAGAGGCGCCAAGAAGAATGGGCAGCTTTACCATCTGACCAAGAAGAATGGGCAGCTTTACCACCTGAGAAAATAAAGAGCCTCATCCACAACTACCACAAAAAACTTCAAGCTGTCATTGATGTTAGAGGGGACAATACATGATATTAAGAACTGAGGGATGGGAACTTTTGATCAGGGTCATTTGGATGTTTTTGGCTGTCATTAGGATTTAAAAAGAGAAAACACAGTAGTATGACAATAAATGGCCAAGAAAGCAAAAAAATCTGCCGGGGTATGTAAACATTTGAGCACAACTGTACATTACATTACTTATACTGTACTGATCCGGAGTTACATCCTGTATTATACTGCAGAGCTTCACTCACTATTCTGCTTGTGGAGTAACAGTGTACATACATTACATTACTTGTCCTACACAAATCATAAGTTATGTCCTGCATTATACTCCAGAGCTGCACTCACTATTCTGCTGGTGCAGTCACTGTGTTAATACATTATATTACTTATCCTGTACTGATCCTGAGTTACCTCCTGTATTATACTCCAGAGCTGCACTCACTATTCTGCTTGTGCAGTCACTGTGAACATACATTACATTACTGATCCTGTACGGATCCTGAATTACATCCCATATTATACCCCAGAGCTGCACTCACTATTCTGCTGGTGCAGTCACTGTACACATACTTTGCATTACTAATACTGAGTTACATTCTGTATTATACTCCAGAGCTGCACTCACTATTCTGCTTGTACAGTTATTGTGGACATACATTACATTAATGATCCTGTACGGATCCTGAATTACATCCCATATTATACCCCAGAGCTGCACTCACTATTCTGCTGGTGCAGTCACTGTACACATACTTTGCATTACTGATCCTGAGTTACAGTACATCCTGCATTATACTCCAGAGCTGCACTCACTATTCTGCTGGTGCAGTCACTGTGGACATACATTACATTACTGATCCTGTACGGATCCTGAATTACATCCCATATTATACCCCAGAGCTGCACTCACTATTCTGCTGGTGCAGTCACTGTACACATACTTTGCATTACTAATACTGAGTTACATTCTGTATTATACTCCAGAGCTGCACTCACCATTCTGCTGGTAGAGTCACTGTGTACAAGTATTACATTATAATATCCTATAATGAAACTGAGTTCAGAGTGCGGCTCTGCAATATAATATATGCTGAATCTTAGGGTCAGTACAAGTTAAAATTGTAATTTAAGTGCACACCAACTTCACCAGGAGAATAGTGAGTGCAGCTCTGGAGTATCATACAGGAGGTAACTCGGGATCACTAGAGGATAAGTAATGTAATGTATGTACACAGTGACTGCACCAGCAGAATAGTGAGTGCAGCTCTGGAGGATAATACAGGATGTAACTCAGGATCAGTAATGTAATGTATGTACACAGTGACTGCACCAGGAGAATAGTGAGTGCAGCTCTGGAGTATAATACAGGAGGTAACTCAGAATCAGTAATGTATGTACACAGTGACTGCACCAGCAGAATAGTGAGTGCAGCTCTGGCGTATAATACAGGAGGTAACTCAGAATCAGTAATGTAATGTATGTACACAGTGACTGCACCAGCAGAATCGTGAGTGCAGCTCTGGAGTATAATACAGGATGTAACTCAGGTACAGTACAGGATAAGTAATGTAATGTATGTACACAGTGACTGCACCAGCAGAATAGTGAGTGCAGCTCTGGAGGATAATACAGGATGTAACTCAAAATCAGTAATGTAATGTATGTGGACAGTGACTGCACCAGCAGAATAGTGAATGCAGCTCTGGAGTATAGTACAGGATGTAACTCAGGTACAGTACAGGATAAGTAATGTAATGTATGTACACAGTGACTGCACCAGCAGAATAGTGAGTGCAGCTCTGGAGTATAATACAGGGGGTAACTCAGGATCAGTACAGGATCAGTAATGTAATATATGTAAACAGTGACTACACCAGCAGAATAGTGAGTGCAGCTCTGGAGTATAATACAGGAGGTAACTCAGGATCAGTACAGGATAAGTAATGCAATGTATGTACACAGTGACTGCACCAGCAGAATAGTGAGTGCAGCTCTGGAGTATAATACAGGAGGTAACTCAGGATCAGTACAGGATCAGTAATGTAATGTATGTACACAGTGACTACACCAGCAGAATAGTGAGTGCAGCTCTGGAGTATAATACAGGAGGTAACTCAGGATCAGTACAGGATAAGTAATGTAATGTATGTACACAGTGACTGCACCAGCAGAATAGTGAGTGCAGCTCTGGAGTATAATACAGGAGGTAATTCAGGATCAGTACAGGATCAGCATATTATATATGTACACAGTGACTTCATCTGCAAAATTATTGAGCATAACCTGGGATGCAACTCAGGATCAGTACAAAACAAAGATTTTAACAACAGAATAGTGAGTGCTGCTCTGGAGTATAATAAGTCATAATCAGTTCAGGATAAATAATGTAATATATGCACAATGTAACTCAACTTATTGTGAAAACTATTATTGATCCATAAACTTTAGAAAACTGTATGGACAAATAAACTTATTAAGAAGTATTAAAAAATATCAACAGAAATGATCAGGCATTCTCTTAGTCACACAGTATATATATATATATATATATATATATATATATATATATATATATATATATATATATATATATATGTGTGTGTGTGTGTGTGTGTGTGTGTGTGTGTAATTATATATATATATGTATTATGCAAACACACAATCTATCCATACATAATTCTTCAACATGACCCCAGCTATTCTTGATAAGAAGCCACATTCACAGTCATGGCCACCATTGGAGCGATCCGCCAGTGATAACCATGCATCTTCCAATAACACAACTGGACTCAGCGCTCTGCTTAAAAAAACAAAAACATGACACTGCAGGTTCAGAAATAGAAAACCTCAACGCTCCTGTTTTTAAACCTTCTCATCCATCTTGACACCAAACTTGGAAGACAAAGCAATTCAGGCAAAACTGTGCAGAGATTCCGAGTATTTACAAAATACACACAAGTATCAAATATGCTACAAACAAAGAAACACTGAAACAGGAAATTACTGTGCAACATTGTATCTGTTGGGTGCACAAGACATGCGGCTATAGGCCCAAGTGGAAACTTTGTACACTGGTAGAGATGGATATATATATATTACTATATATACAGGTGTATATATAATACTGAGCACGGTAGCTCAGTGGATAGCACTGCAGTCTTGTGGTGGCTCAGTGGTTAGCACTTCAGTCTTGTGGTGGCTCAGTGGTTAGCACTGCAGTCTTTTGGTGGCTCAGTGGTTAGCACTGCAGTCTTGTGGTGGCTCAGTGGTTAGCACTGCAGTCTTGTGGTGGCTCAGTGGTTAGCACTGCAGTCTTGTGGTGGCTCAGTGGTTAGCACTGCAGTCTTGTGGTGGCTCAGTGGTTAGCACTGCAGTCATGTGGCGGCTCAGTGGTTAGCACTGCAGTCTTGTGGCGGCTCAGTGGTTAGCACTGCACTCTTGTGGTGGCTCAGTGGTTAGCACTGCAGTCTTGTGGCGGCTCAGTGGTTAGCACTGCAGTCTTGCAGCACTGGTGTCCTGGGTTCTAATCCCACTAAGGACACCATCTGCAAGAAGTTTATATGTTCTCCCTGTGTTTACGTGGGTGGGTTTCCTCCGGTTTCCTCCCACACTCCAAAAACATACTCATAGGGAACTTAGATTGTGAGCCCCAATGGGGACAGTGTTTCCAATGTATGTAAAGCGCTGCGGAATTAATAACACTATATAAATATTATTATTATATATACACTGGCAGACACGGATATATATACTACTATATATACAGGTGTATATACACTGGTAGACACAGACAGAAAAGGGCCTCAGTGCAAGAACAATATTTGCAGTCAAATAATTAATCATAATGCAAAATTCCAACTGATTTGGAGGTAGAAATGGCCATCGCTCTTACCTCTTGGGTTGCACCAATGATATGTCTGCATACATATATATATATATATATACACATATATATATATATATGTGTATATATATATATATATATTACATACACCACCGGGCACTTGTGCAAGAATAATATTTTCAGTCAAATAGTTCATCATAATGCAAAACTCCAACTGACTCAGAGGTGGTCATGGGCCCATTGATCTCTTGGGCCCGAGGTTGCACCAATGATACATAATTCCCCTCCGTATACATTAGCAGCATTCATTCACAGGTGAGTATGTGAATACAATTGCATGCATTGCAGCTATGGCTGGTCCCTCTGCGTTCTATCTACACACATATATATATATATATATATATATATATATATATATATATATATATATATATATATATATATCTACACATACATATACACACACATATATACACATACCACTGGTGGACACAGACAGGAAAGGATCCTTGTGCAAGAACAATATTTGCAGTTCAATAGTTCATCATAATGCAACATACCAACTGATTTTGAGGAGGTCATGGGCTCCAGGTTGTACCGATTATATGTCTGCTCCTCTACATATACTGTATATATATATATATATATATACCACTGTCGAACACAGACAGAAATGAGCACAAGAACAATATTTGCGGTACAATAGATTATTCCAATGCAAAATTCCAACTGATTTGGAGGTGGTCATGGGCACCCTAATCTCTTGGGCCACAGGTTGCACCAATGCTATGTCTGTCCCTGTGTGCATATATATATATACCACTGTTGAACACAGGCAGAGAAGGGCCTCAGTGCAAAACCAATAGTTGTAGTCCAATATCTCGTCATAATGCAAAGTTCCAACTGATTTGGAGGTGGTCATAGGCCCCCCTTACCTCCTGTGCCCCAGTTTGCAGCAATGATATGTCTGCCCATATATATAGATATATATATATATATATATACATACCACTGGCAGACACAGATGGGAGAGGGCCCATGTGCAAGAACAACATGTGAAGTCCAACAATTCATCATAATGCAAAATTCCAACTAATTTGGAGGTGGTCATGGACCTCCTGGGCCCCAGGTTGCACCAATGATACGTCTGCCTATGTATGTATGTATGTATGTATGTATGTATGTATGTATGTATGTATGTATGTATGTATGTATGTATATATATATATATATATATATATATATATATATATATATATATATATATACACACACACACATATATATAATGCACAGGCCCCCTCACCTCGTTGGTTGCACCAAGTATATGTGCGCCTTTAGAGGGTAATCTAACTCTGAGGGTGCCATAATTAATCATTAATAAGACATAGACTATAGCCAATAACATACATTATTCCCCTCTCTATACATTAGCAGGATTCATTGACAGTTGAGTATGTGAATACAATTGCATGCATTGCAGCTATGGCTGGTCCCTCTGCATTCTATCTATATACATGTGCATATATATATATATATATATATATATATATATATATACATATATATACACATATATATACCTATGTATATTATATCACGCTATATATATATATGCTACAGACTATATGCAGTGGATGCTGTGACTTACTCCATTTTAGTCGCCGGCTTGTCATCAAAGATACATAGGTGTCCTTTTTCCCACTGCAGAGCAGTGCCTTCGGCCTAGCGAGGGTTAACCGCAGGACAAGAGATACACAGAGAATAGCACAGACCATTCCGAGCACACACAACCCCTGCACAATGGATTCATCGTCTTAAAGTGCCCCCCTCCTCCCAATGAAAAAAATAAAAATATAATAAAGGTAGGGGGGATGGAGGGCTATAATTAAAGCATGGGGTTAATTACGCAGGCGGTAGAATTGCAGCTAGGACCCCCACCACCACCTCCCCTACCTTATTCCCTCTTGTACAGAGAGACAGACGAAAGCCATAGTAGCCTCGATAAACAGGAATGGAGCCGGGCAGAGGCACACACATATATATACACACACATGGGTGAATGGGGGTGGGGGGAGGAGGGGGCGGAATGTGTGTAGCAGAGAGAGAAGGAAAGATGAATGAATTGTGTGAATGAATAAGAAATGAATGGAAGTTAAAGGCGATGCTAGGCCCTCCGCGGAAGAGGCAGCATCATCGGAGTCTAGGGGAAATGGAGGGGGGCGTTTAAAGCCCCCCCCTGGCGTATACACACACAAATACACATGCACACACCCACCCACCAATAATGCATAGAAAAGGAGGAGAAAAGGGTGATGGGAGGAAAAACATTTTTGCTTCCCTTTTTTTTTTTTGCGCCGTTTTTTCTTTACCTGTATATATACCAGACACTTCTCCTTCGGGGGCCCAGGGCAGGCCAGCTAGAGGAGAGGGGGGGCTGCATCCTGCCATCTGACAAAGCCATGACGCTTCTCCGAGCCTCAGAATTACAGCAGAGCTCAACCTCATTCTAAAAAGCCTCGCTCGTATAGTGAGACGGAGAGACGGAGAGACAGAGAGGAAAAAAAAAAGAGGAGCGAGGCAGTGCGCGGCGATGGTACCAGGAGCAGCAGCAGCAGCAGCCGTCTGTGCGCTCCCTAGCCAAGAGCCAGTGATACTCACATCATTGCCTCCGTGCGCCTGTGAGCAGCAGCGCCCAGGACTGGAGCATTGCGAGACTGCGACTGCGAGCGCCGCCGAGAGCCTGACCGCTCGCCTATAGATCGCAGGCTCCATTAACCCCTGACGGACTGCGAGCTACATTCGGAAACATAATTACCACGCACAAAAAAAAAAAAAGAAAACAAAACATTCCGCTACAATTAAAAAACAAAAAACATTCTGCTACATTTAAAAAAAAAACAAAAAACGTTCCGCTACATTTAAAAAAAAAATAAAAAAAACATTCCGCTACGTTTAAAAAAATACAAACAAAAAACATACCGCTACATTAAAAAAAAAAAAAATTGCACTACATTTAAAGAAAAAAGAAAACAAAAAACATTGCACTACATTTTAAAAAAAAACAAAACAAAAAACATTCCGCTACATTTAAAAAAAAAATAAAAATATATATATATATATATATATATATATATATATATATATATATATATATATATTCCGCTACATTTAAGAACAAAAACAAACCATTCCGCTACATTTAAAAAAAAACCAAAACATTTCGCCACATTAAAAAACAGAATTTAAAAAAACATTCTGCTATATTTAAAAAAAACAAACAAAAAACATTCCACTACATTTAAAAAAAAAATAAAAAAGCAACATTCCGCTACATTTTAAAAAAAACCCATTCCGCTACATTTAAAAAAAAAAAAAATAAATAAAGAAACAAACAAAAAATATTCCACTACATCTAAAAAAAACCGAAAAAAACCCATTCTGCTACATTTAAAAAAAAAACCAAAAACATTCCACTGCATTTTAAAAAAAACATTCTGCTAAATTTAAAAAAAAAAAAACAAAACATTCCGCTACATTAAAAAAAAAAAAAAACATTCCGCTACATTTAAAAAAAAATAAAAAAACAACACTCCACTACATTTAAAAAAAAAAAACCATTCCGCTACATTAAAAAAAAAACAAAAAACGTTCCGCTACATTTAAAAAAAATTTTTTTAAAATATATATATATATTCCGCTACATTTAAGAACAAAAACAAACCATTCCGCTACATTTAAAAAAACCAAAACATTCCGCCACATTTAAAAAAAATAGCAAAAAACATTCCGCTACATTTAAAAAAAACATTTCGCTACATTTAAAAAAAAATTCCGTTGCACTACATTTAAAATAAAAAACAAACAAAAAACATTCCTCTACATTTAAAATGAAAAACAAAGAAAAACTTTCTGCTACGTTTAAAAAAAAATAAATAAACCATTCCACTGCGTTTAAAAAAACAAACAAAAAACATTCTGCTACATTTAAAAAAAAAAAAACATTCCGCTGCATTTTTTAAAAATATCCCGCTACATTTAAAAGAAAAAAAAAATTCCACTACATTTAAAAACAAGCAAAAACATTTTGCTATATTAAAAAACAAACAAGCATTCCGCTACATTTAAAAAAAACATTTCGCTACATTTAAAAAAAACAAAAAACAAAAAACATTCTGCTACATTTAAAAAAAACAAACAAAAAACATTTAGAAAAAGAATAAAAAAAAATCCAGCTAAGTCTTCTGCAGGAAAGACATAAAAAAAAGCCACTGAAGACATTAGACAATAGCCCAGTAAGAGACGATTGTTAGGACTTGATTGAATAGGCGGAACAGGAAAGGGCTGAAAACCTTCACGGGAAGGACGAGGGACTGAAATACCGCTGACATTTAACATGCCGCTGCTTCCACGGCTAAGGGAGAGGCAACCTGAAGCCCTCCAGATGTTTGGGGCTGCATGACAACCATTTAGAATTTGTCAGAAAGTTTTTGCTATGGAATCTGAGAGCAGCATGATGTAGGAGCAGAGAACCTGATTCCAAGGATGTATCCCTTACTTTTGCTATGAAACCTGAGAGCAGCATGATGTAGGGGCAGAAAGCCTGATTCCAGGCATGTATCACTTTTAATATGGAATCTGAGAGCAGCATGATGTAGGGGCTGAGATCTTTACTCCGGGGATGTATCACTTTTGATATGGAATCTGAGAGCAGCAAAATGTAGGGGCTGAGATCCTGACTCCGGGGATGTATCACTTTTGCTATGGAATCTGAGAGTAGCATGATGTAGGGGCAGAGAGCCTGATTCCAGGGGTGTATCCCTTTTGTTATGGAATCTGAGAGCAGAATGTTGTTGGGACAGAAAGCCTGATTCCAGAGATGTATCAATTTTTTTGGTTAGGAATCTGAGTGCAGCATGATGCATGGGCAGAAAGCCTGATTCCAGGGATGTATCACTTACTTTTACTATGGAATCTGAGAGCAGCATGATGTAGGGGCTGAGAGCCTAATTCCAAGGATGTATCACTTTTGTTATGAAATCTGAGAGAGTAGAATTATTTAGAGGATGACAGGCTGATTCCAGGAATGTAGCACTTACTTTCGCCATGAAATCTGAGAGCAGCATGATATAGGGACTGAGAACCTGATTTCAGAGATGTATCACTTACTTTTTCTGTAAAATATGGGAGCAGCATGATGTAGGGGTAGAGAAGCTGATTCCAGGAAATGTATCACTTTTGCTTTGGAATCTGAGAGCAGCATGATGTATGGGTAGAGAGGCTAATTCCAACGATGTATGACTTTTGCTATGGAAACTGAGAGGAGAATGATGTTGGGGCTGAGAGCCTAATTCCAGCAATGTATCATTTACTTTTGCAACGGAATCTGAGAGCAGAAGGATGTTGGGCCTGAGAGCATGATTACAGGGAAGTATCACTTACTTTTGCTGTGGAATCAGAGAGCAGAATGACATAGGAGCTCAGAGCCTGATTCCAGCAATGTATCACTTTAGCTATGGAATCTGAGAGCAGTGTGATGTAGGGGCTGAGAGCCTGATTGCAGAGATGCATCACTTACTTTAGCTATGGAATCTGAGAGCAGCATGTATAGGGACCGAGCACCTGATTCCAGAGATGGATCACTTGATTTTGCTATGGAATCTGAAAGGAGCATGATGTAAGGGAAGAGAACCAGATTCCAAAGATGTATAACTTAGTTTTTGCTGTGGAATCCGAGAGCAGCATGATGTAGGGGCTAGAGAGCTTGATTTCCAGGATGTATCACTCACTTTTGCTATGGTATCTGAGAGCAGCATGATGTACATGCTGAGACCCTGATTCCATGGATGTGTCCCTCACTTTTGCTATGTAATCTGAGAGCAGCATGATGTAGGGGCAGAGAGCCTGATTCCAGTAATGTGTCACTTACTGGGCTGCTTGGTACAGTTTTCATAGAATCCTGTTTTTTTGCAGCTGTAGCAGAGTTTAGAATGCTGAGCCCTATATAGAACATCGTCTGTTGGGGAGGGCTCCATTCATACCTAAATGGGGGGGTTTCACTGACTATAATGTGTATAGGGGTCCTCTCCAGTTGCTTCTTGAATGTGGTGATTACGGCGCCACCGTATACTGATACTATTTGGGCACTGAATAGTGGTATTATATGGGTACTTTATGGTGATATTATTTGGGCACCATATATTGGTATTATCTGAGCGCTATAACGTGGTATTATTTTGGCACTGTATTGTAATATAATTTGGGCATTATATGGTGCTATTATTTTGGTGATCCACTGTGGCTTTATTTAGGCACTATATGGTAGTATTTGGGCACTATGTTGGTATTATTTGGGCACTATATGGTGCTTTAATTTGAGCACTATATGTTGGAATTATTTGGGCAATATATAGTGGTATTTGGGCACTATATGGTGGTATTATTTGGGCACTATGTGTTGGTAATATTTGAGCATTATATGTTGGTATTATTTTGGCACTATATGTTAGTATTATAAGGGTACTTTATGGTGATATTATTTTGGCACCATATATTGGTATTATCTGAGCACTATAAGGTGGTATTATTTTGGCGCTGTATTGTAATATAATTTGGGCACTACATGGTGATATTATTTTGGTGATCTACTGTGGCTTTATTTGGGCACTATATGTTGGTGAGCACTATATGTTGGTATTATTTGGGCACTATATGTTGGTATTATTTGGGCACTATATGTTGGTATTATTTGAGCACTATATGTTGGTATTATTTGGGCACTATATGTTGGTATTACTTGGGCACTATATGTTGGTAGAATTTGGGCACTATATGTTGGTATTATTTGGGCACTATGTGTTGATATTATTTGAGCAAGATATGGTGGTATTATTTGAGCACTATATGTTGGTATTATTTGGGCACTATGTGTTGATATTATTTGGGTACTATATGGTGGTATTATTTGGGCACTATATGTTGATATTATTTAAGCATGATATGTTGGTATTATTTGGGCACTATGTGTTGATATTATTTGGGTACTATATGGTGGTATTTGGGCACTGTATAATGGTATTATTTGGGCATTATGTGTTGATATTATTTGTGCATGATATGTTGGCATTACTTGGGCACTATGTGTTGGTATTATTTGAGCATGATATGGTGATATTATTTGAGCACTATATGTTGGTATTAGTTGGGCACTATGTGTTGATATTATTTGAGCACTTTATGTTGGCATTATTTTGGCACTGTATAGTGATATTATTTGAGCACCATATGCTGATATTATTTGGGCATCATGTAGCGGTTTAATCATGTAAATTTACAATGGTATTATTTTGGCACTGTATATTGGCATTATTTTAGCACTGTATGGTGATATTATGTGAGCACTGTATGTTGGTATTATGTAGACAACTTAAGTTGGAATTAATTTTGACATTGTAAAAGTGATGTGATTTGGGCACTGTATAGTGATATTATTTGGCATCACATAGTGGTTTAATCATGTAACTTTAAGGTGGTGGGGGATTTTGGCACTGTATGGTGATATTATGTGGGCACTGTATGTTGCTATTATCTAGCCATCCTTTGATAGTATTATTTTGGCACCCTATAAGTGATGTGATTTGGGCACTGTATGGTGGTATTATTTGGGCACTGTGTGCTGGTATTATTTGGGCACTGTATGATGGTATTATTTGAACACACAAGCTGATATTATTTGGGCATTGTATAGTGGTTATATCATGTATAGTTAAGGTGGTAATATTTTGGCACTGTATGGCGGCATTATTTTGGCACTATATAGTGATATTATGTGGTATGTTGGTATTATCTAGGCATCCTTTGGTAGTATTATTTTGGTACCATGTAAGTGATGTGATTTGAGCACTGTACGGTGGTACTATTTGAGCACCATATGCTGATATTATTTGGGCATCATATATTGGTTTAACCATGTAACTTTACAGTGGTATTATTTTGGCATTGTGTGGCGGCATTATTTTAGCACCATATGACTGACATTATTTGGGCACTGTATAGGGACATGATTTGGGTACAGTAAGTTGGTATTATTTGATCAGTTTATGGTGTTATTTCAGAACTGGGTTTGCAGTGTATGGTGATGGCGGCATTCTATACCATACAGTATATACCTGTATATAAAAGATATATTTGCTATTATTAAAGCATCACGCTGCATGGCGCTTATATTTATGCTAGTTATCACAGTGCAGCATTAGGGATAGGAGCAGTGCCAACTGCACAAGGCACCATCATCAGGCTAGCCTCATCAATACAAATCCTATAGGTCACAAATGATGGAACGACCATAAAAAATAATTTAAAAAGGGGACAAAGAAAAATTGGGTCAATAAGTGGCATTACCATGATCCATAAAAATACATGAACACTTTGATGTCAAGCTGACCTCCATGACGGTGGTGCACACGGACGGCAGAGGACCCCTAGGCGAAAACGGCACGAACCATTTGCCCTGCGGCAACTAAATTTTCTACCATCAAGATGCCTGTTATATCCCGTAATACAGTGCAATCCGCTATGCTGTAATGCAGTCACTGTGCTTTTCTGAAACTTGAGTTATCCCATCCTATTCCTAACAGACAAGTGTGAACAGGTGTATATTGAGCATGAAACACAGTTTAAGGCCCCCTTCACACGTCCGTGAAAAACACGCACGTGTGTTACGGGCCGTTTTTCGGGTCCGTGTCCCGTTTTTGTGTCCGTTTTTATGGTCCGTGTGGCACCTGTGTGAATTGCGTATGCTAGCCGTGTTTGTGTGCAGAACGTCCGTGTGTGCGTGTGGAATTAACGTGTATGTGTACGTGGAATGTCCGTGTGTGTGATGCACAATGTCGTTTATAAATGTCGGCTGACAGCAGACAGAGTTGCGCGATGAGAATGAACTCGGGTGAACTTCACCCGACTTCATCCTCATACCGCGGCTCTGTCTGTGTCGAGTACTGATTAGCGGTCACCTGTGAAGGATTCACCGGTGACCGCTAATCCCCCGAGTGACTGAAGTTTCCCCCCTCTCTCATACTTACCGTTCCTCGATCCCCGGCGCTGCACGGCATTCACACTGCTGCGGCGGCTTTTACTATTTTGAAAAAGCCGGCCGCTCATTAAACAATCTCCTATTCCCTGCTTTCCCCGCCCACCGGCGCCTATGATTGGTTGCAGTGAGACACGCCCCCACGCTGAGTGACAGGTGTCTCACTGCACCCAATCACAGCAGCTGGTGGGCGTGTCTATACTGTGCAGTAAAATAAATAAATAAATAATTAAAAAAAAACGGCGTGCGGTCCCCCCCAATTTTAATACCAGCCAGATAAAGCCATACGGCTGAAGGCTGGTATTCTCAGGATGGGGAGCCCCACGTTATGGGGAGCCCCCCAGCCTAACAATATCAGCCAACAGCCGCCCAGAATTGCCGCATACATTATATGCGGCAGTTCTGGGGCTGTACCCGGCTCTCCCCGATTTGCCCTGGTGCGTTGGCAAATCGGGGTAATAAGGAATTATTGGCAGCCCATAGCTGCCAATAAGTCCTAGATTAATCATGTCAGGCGTCTATGAGATACCTTCCATGATTAATCTGTAAATTACAGTAAATAAACACACACACACCCGAAAAAATCCTTTATTAGAAATAAAAAACACACACATATACCCTGGTTCACCACTTTAATCAGCCCCAAAAAGCCCTCCATGTCCGGCGTAATCCAGGATGGTCCAGCGTCGCATCCAGCGCTGCTGCATGGAAGTGACCGGAGCAGCAGAATACACCGCTGCTCCGGTCACCTCCACACAGCTAATGAACACAGCCGCGCGATCAGCTGAGCTGTCACTGAGGTTACCCGCTGTCACTGGATCCAGTGACAGCGGGTAACCTCAGTGACAGCAGCTGATCGCCGGCTGTCTTCATTTGCTGTGTGGAGGTGACCGGAGCGGCTGTGTCTGCTGCAGCTCCGGTCACCTCCATGCAGCAGCGCTGGAAGCGACGCTGGACCATCCTGGATTACGCCGGACAAGGAGGGCTTTTTGGGGCTGATTAAAGTGGTGAACCAGGGTATATGTGTGTGTTTTTTATTTCTAATAAATGATTTTTCGGGTGTGTGTGTTTTTTTACTGTAATTTACAGATTAATCATGGAAGGTGTCTCATAGACGCCTGACATGATTAATCTAGGACTTATTGGCAGCTATGGGCTGCCAATAACTCCTTATTACCCCGATTTGCCAAAGCACCACGGCAAATCGGGAAGAGCCGGGTACAGTCCCAGAACTGTCGCATATAATGTATGCGGCAATTCTGGGCGGCTGTTGGCTGATATTGTTAGGCTGGGGGGCTCCCCATAACGTGGAGCTCCCCATCCTGAGAATACCAGCCTTCAGCCGTATGGCTTTATCTGGCTGGCATTAAAATTGGGGGGGACCGCACGCCGTTTTTTTTTAATTATTTATTTATTTATTTTACTGCACAGTATAGACACGCCCACCGGCTGCTGTGATTGGGTGCAGTGTGACACCTGTCACTCAGCGTGGGGGCGTGTCTCACTGCAACCAATCATAGGCGCCGGTGGGCGGGGAAAGCAGGGAATAGGAGATTGTTTAATGAGCGGCCGGCTTTTTCAAAATAGTAAAAGCCGCCGCAGCAGTGTGAATGCCGTGCAGCGCTGCGCCGGAGATCGGGGAACGGTAAGTATGAGAGAGGGGGGGAAACTGACCGACTGACTGTGAGAGAGGGGCAGACAGACAGAGAGACCGACAGAGAGACAGAGAGACTGACCGACGGACTCAGGGAGATTGACCGACATACACAGAAATAGAAAGAATAGCCGACATCACTAGAAATAAAAACACCAAACGGACACGGACTATAGGTAGATGCATACGTTTGTGCACATACCCATAGACTTTCATTGTGTCCACGTGTGCGTGCTCCGTGCAGATAACGGACATGCATCCGTGCCAAACGCAAACACATACGGATCACGGACACGCACACACGGACATAATGAAATAACGGACGTGTGACCACAATCATAGATTAACATTGGTGCACGTTTGGCCGTGTCTCCGGTATATACGGAAACGGACCAAACACGCACGTGTATCACGGACGTGTGAAGGGGGCCTAACAAATATACAGCTGCACTCTGAATCACTAAGACATGAAACCTTTCGTTATAGGAATTTGGACATGCATTACTGCTAAATAGGGAGTGTTTATTCAGAAGGCACGACCCCATAATCCAACATAAGAAAACTGATGGCGCTTCTTAACAGACAAGTGTGAACAGGTGTATACTGAACATGACACATGTTTTAACAAATATACAGCTGCACTCTGAGACACTAAGGTATGCACAAATTGAATATAGGATATAGGATGTATTACTGCTAAATAAGGAGTGTTTAGTCAGAAGGCATGACCCCATAATCCAAACTAAGAAAACTGATGGCGCTTCCTAACAGACAAGTGTGAACAGGTGTATACTGAACATGACACATGCTTTAACAAATATACAGATGCACTCTGAGACACTAAGGTAAGCAAACATTGAATATAGGATATAGGATGCATTACTGGTATAAAAGGAGTGCTTAGTAAGAAGGCATGACCCCATAATCCAAAATAAGAAAACTGATGGCGTTTCTTAACAGACAAGTGTGAACAGGTGTATACTGAACATGACACATGCTTTAACAAATATACAGATGCACTCTGAGACACTAAGGTAAGCAAACATTGAATATAAGATATAGGATGCATTACTGGTATATAAGGAGTGTTTCGTCAGAAGGCATGACCCCATAATCCAAAATAAGAAAACCTAACAGACAAGTGTGAACAGGTGTATACTGAATATGACACATACTTCAACAAATATACAGATGCACTCTGGGACACTAAGGTAAGCAAACATTAAATATAAGATATAGGATGTATTACTGCTATATAAAGGAGTGTTTAGTCAGAAGGCATGACCCCGTAATCCAAAATAAGAAAACTGACGGCACTTCCTAACAGACAAGTGTGAACAGTTGTATACTGAACATGAAACATACTTTAATAAATAAACAGCTGCACTCTGAAATGCAAAGGCAAGCAAACTTTGAAAATAGGTATTTGGATATGCATTACTGCTATATAAGGAGTGTTTAGTCAGAAGGCATGACACCATAATCCAAAATAAGAAAACTCATGGGACTTCCTAGCAAACAAGTGTGAACAGGTGCAACCTGAGTGTGAAACATTCTTTAACAAGTATACAGCTGTACTCTGCACTCTAAAATGCTAAGTTATGCAAACATTGAATATAGGTATTTAGATATGTATTACTGCTAAATAAGGAGTGTTTAGTCAGAAGGAATGACCCCATAATACAAAATAAGAAAACTGAAGGCACTTCCTAAAAGACAAAGTGTGAACAGATGTATACTGAACATGAAACATACCTGAAACAAATATACAGCTGCACTCTGATGTGCTAACGTATGACAGTGTTAAGTCAGAAGGCACGACACCATAATCCAAAATAAGAAAACTGACGGCACTTCCTAACAGACAAGTGTGAACAGTTGTATACTGAACATGAAACATACTTTAATAAATAAACAGCTGCACTCTGAAATGCAAAGGCAAGCAAACTTTGAATATAGGTATTTGGACATGCATTACTGCTATATTAGGAGTGTTTAGTCAGAAGGCATGACACCATAATCCAAAATAAGAAAACTCATGGGACTTCCTAGCAAACAAGTGTGAACAGGTGCAACCTGAGCATGAAACATTCTTTAACAAGTATACAGCTGTACTCTGCACTCTAAAATGCTAAGTTATGCAAACATTGAATATAGGTATTTAGATATGCATTACTGCTAAATAAAGAGTGTTTAGTCAGAAGAAATGACCCCATATTAAAATATAAGAAAACTGACAGCACTTCCTAACAGACAAGTGTGAACAGGTATATACTGAACATGAAACATACTTTAACAAATAAAGAGCTGCACTCTGAAACACTAAGGTATGCAAATATTGAATATATGAATTTGAACATGCATTACTGTTAGGAAACTGATGGCGCTTCCTAACAGACAAGTGTGAACAGGTGTATACTGAACATGAAACATACTTTAGCAAATATACAGTTGCACTCTGAAATGCTAAGGCAAGCAAACATTGAATTGGAATTTGGACATGCATTATTGCTAAGGAAATAGGTTTAAAAATTGAGACACAGCGAATAAATAATGCCAGTTGTATGTGAGCCCAGCATCCAATGTCAAGGTGTATCTCTTTTTGCTGGGTCCATACCTAATGCCTCTACATGGGCTGAAAAAACCTACAGTTTTATAAACAGTGAGGAACTTGCTAATAGGAAATGAAAAATCAACTGAAGCCGGTGGGAAGGAGTGCTCGGTCAAAAGGCATGACCCCATAATCCAGAAATGAAAAAACTGATGACACTTCCTAACAGACAAGTGTGAACAGGTGTATACTGAACCGGAAACAAACTTTAACAAATAAACAGCTAAAGGTGATTTTTAATCTCTTATTATTAGTTTCTGCCAGCCCATAAAACTGTAGGCTTTTTCAGCCAAAGTAGAGGCAGTTAGGTAGGGATTCAGAAAAAAGAGATACGCCTTGACGTTGGCTGCTGGGCTCATAGAAAACTGGCCTTTTTTATGCATTGTCTTAATTTTTCAATGTATTTTCTTAGCGGTATTGCATGTCCACACTCCTGTATTCAATGTTTGCATACCCTAGCATCTCAGAATGCAGCTGTATGTTTGTTAAAGTATGTTTTATGTTCACCTGTTTACACTAGTTTGTTAGGAAGTGCCGTCAGTTTCCATCCTAAGGATATGCAATCAGCTATATATACTGTAAAAGTTAAACTATCCTTAGGATGAGTCATCAATACCATATACACTCGGTAGTGAGCATATCAGGTGTTCTCAGTGCCTGTGTCATGTGATCAATTGTGGAGCGGAACAGCACAGCTCCTTCAACAGTATAGTGGCCGTGACTGGGTACTGCACATCTGCTTCCATTCGAATGAATAAAGGTGGATCTGCAGTAATCTGCTACAACCGCTATGTACTTGACAACTAAGCACCTCCGGCCGGTACCGGGAACAGTTGATCAGCAAGAGTGCCGAGCGGTGCACCCCACCAATCTGATATTGATGACCTATCCTAGTCTAGGAGTGATCTATGATGAGTAGTTTTCTCTCATAGTCGTGACAGTTGTTGACTGATCATCATCGGCAATTGGAGAGGTTGGGGGGTATTGGAGTCTTACTTTAAAGGGGTCTTTTAAAACCCACATCCTTTGATTGCAGGTTGTTTAAAAATTGAATGTGCCATTGATGGGTTAAAGGGGTTTTCCAGTTTGGGAAATCCAATTCCCCTAGCTACAGTTTGTTTAAAAAAATAAATAAATAAAAATAAATAAATAAAAATAAATTGGGCTTTACCCACCTTCGCCAGGTCCACAGCTGAATCTCTACCACTGCTCTGCACTGCAGCCAATTACTAATCTAACTGGCTGAACCTGCATTGAGTGCTCAACCCACTCAGCTCACTGATTGGCTACAGCAATCACCATGTGACAGCGCTGCACACAATAGCAGACACCAGGAGCAGCGGTAGAAACTCAGCACTAGACCTGGGCGGGGTGAGTAAAGCACAGTTTGTTAGAATAAGTTTTCCAAAGTCAGAAAACCATCCCTCCATATAGTTAACTTTTTTGTTTTTCCATAGACATGGGGATTTTTTTTTATGAGTGATGAGTGACATTATTCACTTTATCATACATGGTACTGAAAAGCTGGAAAAAAAAATCCAAGTGCAGTGAAATAGTGAAAGAAACACAAATCAATTGCTTTTCGTTTTTATACTTTCATTGTACAGTGAAACGGACCTGACAGCAAACTTGTATTGCTTTATTATTATTATTATTATTATTATTATTTAGTATTATAATAAATATTATAATAATTATTATATAAAATATCAAGACACTAATGAAATAATAACAATAATAATAATAATAATGATGATACATCTTATTATTATTATTATTATTATTATTATTATTATTATTATTATATAAAATATTAATATACTAATAATATAACAATAATTGTTATTATTATTATCATTATTGTTTTTATCTTTAGTATTATAATAACTATTATAATAATTATATAAAATATTAAGATACTAATGAAATATTATCATTATTAAAATATTAGTATGATAATATTTTTTTATAATAATATTCATTATAATACTAATGATACTAATGATATTAATAATAGTAATACAATAACAATTATAGTTATTATTATTATTATTAGTAATAGTAATAAAAACTATATATTTTTATTATTAATATTAATAATAACTATAATTGTTATTGTATAACTATTATTAATATTATTAGTACCATTCATATTATAATTATAATGATTATTATTATACAAAATATTATCATACTAATATATAATAATAATAATAATAATAATAATAATAATAATAATAATAATAATAATGTTATTATTATTATCATTATTATTATTTCAATACTAATAATTATAATTATATTATTGTCATCATTATTATTATTAGGAAATAATAATAATGTTAACCATAAAATAATAATAATAACAGTATAAAATTTTAAGCTAATAATGACATAATAATAATAATAATAATAATACTACTACTAATAATAATAATAATAATAATAATAATAATAATAATAGTAATAATAATGTAATACAAAATAACATTAAAAATAATATAAAATAATAAAAAATCATGAAGTTAATATAATAGTAATAATAATTTTATTCATTTATATAGCGCTATTAATTCTACAGCACTTTACATACATTGGCAACACTGTCCACATTGGGGCTCACAATCTAGAGTCCTTTTCTGTATGTCTTTGGAGTGTGGGAGGAAATCGGAGAACCCGGAGGAAACCCACGCAAACACGGGGAGAACATACAAACTCCTTGCAGATGGTGTCCTTAGTGGGACTAGAACCCAGGACCCCAGCACTGCAAGACTGCAGTGAAAACCACTGAGCCACCGTTAATAATAATAATAATAATAATAATAATAATAATTAGTGAAATAATTGTAGATTTTGATAGTTGGACTTTTACGAACAAACTGATAACAAATGTTTATTTCTTTCCTTTTTAGATTTCTTTATTTTTGTATTGGCAAAGGGTGGGGGGAATTATTGGAAACGTTTGTTTTTTGTGTTTTTTAATATTTAAATTATTTTTTCTTTAATTTTGTCCCCAGTGGCAATCTTTTTAGATCTCTTGTTCAACATTTCCATTAAATTGAAATTCCATTGAATTGAATTTTCCAGACAAAGAAAAAAATATATTTTGTCTCTCTGCCTTAGTTGAAATGCTTGTACCTGTTCGGAGGAGAGTTGTCTTTTTAGCAGATCCTATGACAGTGGCGATTCAGTGCTGCTGCAAACTTCATATGGCTGAGGTCACTTCATCCGACGTCTACAACAGCGATTCCCATGCAATGTGTCAGGACTCATCTGCGTATAACATAATTGCCAATGCCAATATTTTCTGGCAGGACAGATTCTCTGCACTTCTGGGACACTTTGCTGCCAAGCAGATGCATCTATGTGCATCATACGGGGCTCTGTACAACTAGTATTATAAAGCTCAAAGTTGGCGCTAGAATTAGAACTTCAAGAAGAATATAGCCCCCTCCAATCCTAAGAGGGGTCCCTGGATAAGCCGTTTTCCTAAATACCCTAACACAGGGTCCCGGTGTACGAGACCTCCTAACGAGAAGACATTAACATTGCAATCCATGATATCCCAGCCACACAAAGAGAAAGCAGAAAACACTATCTGTGCTTTCATAACTTGTAAGGGGAGACCAGGGGGCAGCACTCTCTGTGCCTTCATCTTTTACAAGGAGAGACAGAAAAGTAGTACTAGCTGTAGATATGAGATTGTCAACCAGTCAACCATTGTCTCAAAAATACTTCTGATCTTCTCTTCTTCATAATCAAATTATTTTCCGAGACTGATCAATGTCTGATCACGGATGGTCCATCCACTGCCTCACTTGGAAAATGCAGTGCTTCTTTGGCTAAGTTTTGTTGGTAGATACACAGTAGGGTGTTTACTAAGCTGGTCCAAACATGAAACTGGGAGTCTGTAATTTCTGTGAATATCATCCAACGTTTGTGTCCTGTCTATGGCATTGAGAATATCTCTACATTATCAAGATTGTCCTCACGCCAAGAACTTCGAATAACCAGTGTCCCACTGGAGAGTTCCCAACTTTTGTGTCCAGTCTGTGGCATTGAGAATCTCTTCTTTATCATCATTGTCCTCAAGTCAAGAACTTCAACTACAAGTGTCCGACGGGAGAGTGCCAAACAATTGTACTATTGTATCCAGTAATGTCTTCTTTATCAGTATTGTCCTCGCGCCAAGAACTACGAATAACCAGTGCCCAACTGGAGAGTTCCCAACATTTGTGTCCAGTCTATGGCATTGAGAATCTCTTCTTTATCATCCTTGTCCTCAAACCAAGAACTTCAACTCGAAGTGTTCAGCTGGAGAGTTCTCAACTATTGTGTCCAGTCTATGACATTGAGAATCTCTTCTTTATCATCCTTGTCCTCAAGCCAAGAACTTCAACTAGAAGTGTCTAACTGGAGAGTTCTCAACTTTTTTGTCCAGTCTATGACATTGAGAATCTCTTCTTTATCTTCCTTGTCGTCAAGTCAAGAACTTCAACTAGACGTGTCCGACCGGAGAGTTCCCAACTATTGTGTCCAGTCTATGGCATTGAGAATTTCTTCTTTATCACCATTGTCCTCACACCAAGAACTTCGAATAACCAGTGTCCAACTGGAGAGTTCACAACTTTTGTGTCCAGTCTATGACATTGAGAATCTTTTCTTTATCATCCTTGTCGTCAAGTCAAGAACTTCAACTAGACATGTCCGACCGGAGAGTTCCCAACTATTGTGTCCAGTCTATGGCATTGAGAATGTCTTCTTTATCACCATTGTCCTCACGCCAAGAACTTTAAATATCCAGTGTCCAACTGGAGAGTTCCCAACTTTTGTGTCCAGTCTATGGCATTGAGAATCTCTTCTTTATCATCATTGTCCTCAAGCCAAGAACTTCAGAGAAGTGTCCGACTGGAGAGTTCCCAACTATTGTGATCATGCAAATTGCTAGAAATCTCTTCTTTATCACCATTGTCCTGAAACCAAGAACGTACACTAGAAGTGTCCAACTGGCAAGTTCCTGACTGATGCAACCCTGGAAATTGCTAGAAAGTTCTGCCAGTGGTGCTTCGAAAGGGCCACACCATTTTAGCTCCATATAAAGGAGCTGTCACAAACCACCGGGGGGTCACTCAGAAATCCCCCGCACTGGCCACCAGTACGTCACAATCGGGGGGTAACAAGTGGGGGTCACCCCTCCTTTATACCTCCCGACCGACAGACAGAGCACGTGACGCGCTCTCTAGCGCCCCTCTTATAGTCAGGCCAATTATGGAATTGCCCGACCATAAGCAAGGAGGCCGCTATACTACTTATGCCGATTATTGAAGGGTCCCCGGTGAGAGTAAGGTATATATTCCCCCGACCTCCGCGGGCGGAATATATAAAATCTCCCCGAATCTCACTGGCCTCCCCACAATAATCCTTGGCACAATTCGCTGCCACCAACCGATTTACGGTAACTATTAGCCGAACACACAGACGTGGGATTCAAGATCGAGATAACAGAACAGCCCAAGATTAATTATATAATTTAATCAGCCTAAAGCACACTAGAAACTACAATATATACAATAGGGAATCTACAGAATATACATATGTCAGAGTACAGTTACAATCAAAGCATGGGTTACAAACAGGCATACACAGTTCCAGCAGTTACCTTGTTGCGTCTGGCCACAGGGGGGCGCTGTAGACCAGGTTTCCAGGAACTCCCTCACAGGTCTTTCCCAACCAGGCCCCCGAGCAGAAGAACACTGGAAAATGGCCGAAGTAGGGTTATCAACCTGGGCAGATCCAGGTCCCCTCCTACCTTAGTGACCTCACAGGGAGCACTGCTCCACCCCTGGCTTGAGTTATGGACAATATCCCAACATGGAATATGGGCCATAACTTTGCCTGGGAGCGTCGTAGGCGGACGCCAATGCTCTCATTGTGACAGTTATGAATTTAGCTACAGAACGAGGGGACTCATGACCTGTCTGCCAGTTCCCCATTGGCTGATATCACGCCTGGGGCATTTCCCAATGTCCTGCTCCCATAAAAAGGGTGTGCCGGCATCGTCCGCATGCGGAGACACCATTTTTATGGTTGCCATATTTATCGGAAATATGGCTTGCGAGATATGAACCATTTTTTACTGGAGTCGTTCTGTCTGGCTATTTCCATAGCCTTGCTAACTAGCTAGCAGCTCCTACTACAGGGTGACGGCAGGGAGTCATCCTGTGTCCATTGTCCTAAAGCCACCTAATTTCCATATCACAGGACATGGCCATGGAATTTGTTGCTAAACCAGTTGTGTGAAGGAAAGGGGGGGTGACACCAGGAGAGGGCTTCCTGACATACTTGAATATCATGATTTATCGTCATATCTCCGGATTTACCTCACACCTCCCCCCTTTTGAGGGCGCTAGGGGGCAGCACACTCCGGTGTTCCCCCGTGCGCCCGTCCGCGACCTCTCCTTGTCGGGACAGCCCGTCTGCGTTACCGTGGTCACGGCCCCTTTTGTGGCGAATGGTGAAGTTGTATTGCTGGAGCGCAAGGCTCCATCGCAACAATCGCCCATTCGTCCCAGAGACGGTGTGCAACCAGCTGAGGGGATTGTGGTCCGTCTCCACGATGAAGTGGCGCCCGTATAGATAGGGTTGCAGACGCTGCAGGGCCCACACTATGGCCAGGCACTCCTTCTCCATCGTGGAATAGGCAACTTCCCTTGGTAACAGCTTCCTGCTCAGGTACAAGACTGGGTGCTCTTGGCTCGCAGAGTCCACCTGGCTGAGCACCGCACCGAGGCCGAAGTCACTGGCGTCGGTCTGTACTACAAACGGCCGCGTGAAGTCGGCTGCCTGTAGCACGGGCGGGCTGGACAGGGCGTCCTTTAGGGCCCGGAAGGCTGTCTCGCAGTCCATTGTCCAATCGACTGCAGAGGGCAGCTTCTTCTTGGTGAGGTCCGTCAAGGGCTTTGCCAGGCTACTATAGCATGGAACAAACCTCCTATAGTACCCAGCGGTCCCCAAGAAGGACATCACCTGCTTCTTGGTCCTGGGGGTGGGCCAGGATGCGATGGCTTCCACTTTCTCAGGCTCGGGCTTCAGTGTTCTCCCACCTACCCGGTGACCGAGGTACTGGACCTCGCTCATGGCCAGCTGACACTTTCCCGGCTTGATGGTCAAACCTGCCCGGTGGATCCGCCTGAGCACCTGTGCTAGATGCTCTAGGTGGTCCTCCCAGGTGGGACTGAAGACGGCAATGTCATCCAGGTACGCGGCCGCGTACCCTTCAAGTCCCTTGAGCAGGGTGTTGACCATCCGCTGGAAAGTGGCAGGGGCATTCCTCATCCCGAATGGCATCACCGTGGACTCGTACAGTCCAAATGGGGTAATAAAGGCAGAGCGTTCCCTGGCCTTGCGAGTCAGGGGGATCTGCCAATATCCCCGGCTCAGATCCATGATGGTCAGGTACTGAGCCCCGGCCAACTGATCGAGCAGGTCATCGATGCGTGGCATTGGGTACGCATCGGCGACCGTGACAGCATTGAGCCCCCTGTAGTCCACGCAGAACCGAGTGGTTCTGTCCTTCTTAGGGACGAGGACTACAGGCGAGGCCCAAGCGCTGTTGGATGCCTGGATCACCCCCAGCTTCAGCATCTCGTCAATCTCCTGGCGCATGTGTTGCTGCACCTCCAGGGAGACCCGATATGCTGAACGCCGGATCGGGGGATGATCCCCAGTGTCCACGTGATGGACAGCCAAGTCAGTCCTTCCGGGCTGGTTGGTAAACAACCCCCGGAAGGGGAGGAGGGTGGCCCACAGCTGGGACCGTTGGTCCTCCAAGAGCTGGTGGCCAACCTCCACATCCTCAATGGATCCGCCTGCCCTAACCTGGGCTAGCATATCCAAGAGGGTTTCCGCTTCTCCCTCCTCGGGCAGGTTGCACACGGGGAGCGCACATGCCTCCCGCTCATGATGTGCCTTCATCATGTTCACATGGAAGGGCTTCCGCCTTCCACGGGCAGGGTCCAGGGTGACCAGGTACGTCACAGGGTTGAGCTGCTGGTACACGAGGTATGGGCCTTCCCAGGCTGCCTGAAGCTTGTCCTGTGGTACGGGGACCAGTACCCACACCTTTTGACCCACTTGGTAGGTCCTCTCACAAGCGTTCTGGTCGTACCAACGCTTCTGATCGGCCTGGGCTTGAGCCATATTGTCGTGTACCAGTTGCGTCAAGGCCTGCATTTTGTCCCGGAAGCGCATGACATACTCGATAACCGACACTCCAGGGGTGGCCAAATCCCCTTCCCAAGCCTCTTTCACCAGAGCCAGGGGGCCCCGCACACGTCGCCCGTACAGGAGCTCAAACGGTGAGAATCCTGTTGAGGCCTGTGGAACCTCCCGGTAAGCAAATAACAGGTGTGGGAGATACCGCTCCCAGTCACGCCCATGGGAGTCGACCAACATCTTAAGCATCTGCTTTAAGGTGCCATTAAACCGCTCGCACAGGCCATTAGTCTGTGGATGGTACGGGCTGGCCACCAGATGTCGCACCTGGACTTGCTTACAGAGGGCCTCCATCAGCTGGGACATGAATTGGGTCCCCCGGTCAGTGAGCATTTCCTGGGGAAAACCCACTCGGGAGAAAATCTCCAGCAATGCGGTGGCCACCTTGTCAGCCCGAATGGACGACAAGGCCACTGCTTCTGGGTACCGGGTGGCATAGTCCACTACCGTCAGTATGAAGCGTTTCCCGGAGCTGCTGGGGATGGCCAGCGGGCCGACCAGATCCACAGCCACCCTCCTGAAAGGCTCATCGATGATGGGCAGAGATACCAGTGGGGCTTTGGGGCGTGGCCCCGCCTTCCCCACTCTCTGACAGGTTTCACACGAACGGCAGTAGGCAGCCACATCGGCCCCCATTTTCGGCCAGTAGAAATGCTGGTTTAACCTGGCCTTGGTCTTAGCGATCCCTAGGTGTCCGGCCATCGGAATCTCATGTGCGATCCGCAACAACTCCGTCCGGAACGGATAGGGTACCACCAACTGTCGGTCCCTGGGCCACGCCTCCGGTGAACCCTGCTGGACCGTGGCCCGGTACAGCCGTCCTTGGTCCCAGACCACTCGCTCCGGGTCCGAGTCCGAGGGAGGCTGTGCCGCCTGCTCCTTAAGAGCTTTCAGGCTGTCGTCAGCTTCTAACGCTGCCTGAAACCCCTGACTAGATGTGGCCAGAATCGACGAGACTGTCACATCTTCAGTCAGTACCCCGGGACCTGTGTCCTGGCCTCCACCTGACTCGGCTGCCACTTGGTCAGAAGGGGAAGAGCTATCGGACCTCCGGGAGGCCCCTTGGCTTCCAGCACTCCCACTGCGGGTGACAGCGGCCACAGCCGCTGCGACCGTGGGTCGTGCCTGCTCCTCCTCCGTTCCTGACCAAGTCGCCGGTTCAGGCAGACCTACCTGGCTTCCTGACACCCCGGTTGTGGGGGAACCATGCACCGAGATCTTACCTGGGAGCACTTCCGCTCCTGGACCGGCCCCAATCTCACCTGCCTGTTCCCCTCCTGCAGCAACAGAACCCCGCTGTGAAATCTCTGGGGACCCCACATTTGCTGTGGTAGCCCCCACCCCACACACTGGTCCTCCCCCTGCAGCACCCTGCTCTCTGCTTATCCCTGCAGAGGGCAACAGATCCCAGCTCACAGGCTGGTTACTTGTAGAGGCATTGTCACACCTTTCTCTGACCCCCTCCCCTCCTGTCACAGCTGCAGCTGCGTGTGTGTCTATGGTGTCTATGCAAGCAGAAATATCAGAGTTCACTCCCTCCTCCCTTACATCATTCATAGATAACACATTAACATTGTCCGGAGGCATGTCAGTACTGGCTGAAGGTTCAGCCCTTGGTTGGGGCCCAAACTGGGAGGTTATCTGCCCCAAATCTGTCCCAAGTAGCACGTTTGCAGGGATCCGATCAGTTACCCCCACCTCCCTCACCCCTCGCCCTGCGCCCCAGTCCACATAAATGTCAGCAACAGGCAGCGCCGGGTCAGTGCCTCCAATCCCGGAGACAGCGAGGGTTTTTCCAGGGATCAAGTCTTGGGGGGACACCATCTCAGGCCGCACCAGAGTCACCTCCGAGGCGCTGTCTCGCAGTCCTATGGTCACAGACCGGCCGACGGTGACAGGTTGGAAGCTGTCCAGGGACCTACCACCACCCCCACCCACACAATACACCTTGGGCGGCCCTTGGGACGGGGACGGAGCCGGGGCCTTGGGACGCTGAGGGCACATGGCCTTGAAGTGTCCAGGTAGGTTGCACTGGTGGCACCGTCTTGGTTCCGCCACGGGCCTGGAGAGGGGAGTTGAGGGGGACACCCCCTGCAGTCTAGGGGCAGGTGGGGCAGTCGCAGAATTCATCTTACCCCCTCTCCAGGTGCTGCTGGTGGCCGCTCTCCTGGCCTCAGGGGCCCGGTTGTTGGTGTAGTCATCGGCAAGGGCAGCTGTAGCCGTGGACCCCTTTGGCTTCTGGTCTCGGATGAACTGGCGGAGATCCTCAGGGCAGTTCCACAAGAGTTGCTCCGTGATGAACAAGTCCAGGATCTCCGGTCCGGTGGAAAGCTGCAGGCCTTGGGTCCAGTGGTCGGCAGCTCGGGCAAGTGCCCGCCGGTGGTCAGCCCAGGAGTCCTTTGGTCCCTTCTGTAGGCTCCGGAACTTCTTGCGGTAGGACTCTGGAGTGAGGTTGTACTGTTGGATCAGGGCCCGCTTGATGGTGTCGTAGCCCTGATCTGCCTCAGCAGGCAAGTCCCCAAGGACATCCAGGGCCTTACCCCTTAAACGGGGGGTCAGGTATTTGGCCCACTGGTCCTTGTTCAGATGGTGCTGCAAGCAAGTCCGTTCAAAAGCAGTCAGGAAAGAGTCCAAGTCTCCATCCTTCTCCAGCACTGGGAAGTCCTCAACACGGACCTTTGGAAGTTTGGTGTTTTGAAGGTCACATGTGGCTGATGAGGGCCGGAGCTGAGCTAGCTGCAGCTGGTAGTCACGGTCTGCCTGTCGCTCTCGCTCTCGCTCTTCACGCGCTGCCTGCCGCTCTCGCTCCGCAGCCTCACGCTCTGCGTGCCGCTCTGCCCTGCGCTCTGCCAGGAGTTCCTTGTAGCCCTTCTGGTCTCCAGCCTGGAGAAGGGCCATAGCCATTTGAAGAAGGCTATCCGAGCCTCCCAGGCTCGGTGGAATGGCACGTGGTGATCTGCGGCACGCTGCGGAGCCTGGTGATTCACTGTCCCTTTCAGAGCGGAGGGCTGGCATCTGGCTCGTTGAGGAACCTTGGGTGAGCTCCTCCTCATCTTGTCCAGCAGTGCCAGGTTGCGCAATGTCCTCGGCAGAACGGTTTTCTGGCGTCGAGCTCCTGGAGGACTCGTGGGCAACCTCCTCATTGCTGTCCACAGCACCGTCCTCCCTCTCTTCGGCTCCTGCCTTAGCATTGGCCAGTTGCATAGCTCTGCTCCTGGTGCCATCAGCCATTCTTGCAGACTTTTGGTCACTGACACAGAACTGACACCTGATGCCTCCACACACCTTACAGTATCTGCACTCTGACACTCTAGTGTTGAGCTAGTCTGAAGACCCCAGCAGCCACAGCTGCTGCAGGCAGTCTTTAGTGTCTGGGAGTATGGGTCTCACACTCACACACACTATTATCTCGATCCCACCGCTATGCCACCAATATGTCACAAACCACCGGGGGGTCACTCAGAAATCCCCCGCGCTGGCCACCAGTACGTCACAATCGGGGGGTAACAAGTGGGGGTCACCCCTCCTTTATACCTCCCGACCGACAGACAGAGCACGTGACGCGCTCTCTAGCGCCCCTCTTATAGTCAGGCCAATTATGGAATTGCCCGACCATAAGCAAGGAGGCCGCTATACTACTTATGCCGATTATTGAAGGGTCCCCGGTGAGAGTAAGGTATATATTCCCCCGACCTCCGCGGGCGGAATATATAAAATCTCCCCGAATCTCACTGGCCTCCCCACAATAATCCTTGGCACAATTCGCTGCCACCAACCGATTTACGGTAACTATTAGCCGAACACACAGACGTGGGATTCAAGATCGAGATAACAGAACAGCCCAAGATTAATTATATAATTTAATCAGCCTAAAGCACACTAGAAACTACAATATATACAATAGGGAATCTACAGAATATACATATGTCAGAGTACAGTTACAATCAAAGCATGGGTTACAAACAGGCATACACAGTTCCAGCAGTTACCTTGTTGCGTCTGGCCACAGGGGGGCGCTGTAGACCAGGTTTCCAGGAACTCCCTCACAGGTCTTTCCCAACCAGGCCCCCGAGCAGAAGAACACTGGAAAATGGCCGAAGTAGGGTTATCAACCTGGGCAGATCCAGGTCCCCTCCTACCTTAGTGACCTCACAGGGAGCACTGCTCCACCCCTGGCTTGAGTTATGGACAATATCCCAACATGGAATATGGGCCATAACTTTGCCTGGGAGCGTCGTAGGCGGACGCCAATGCTCTCATTGTGACAGTTATGAATTTAGCTACAGAACGAGGGGACTCATGACCTGTCTGCCAGTTCCCCATTGGCTGATATCACGCCTGGGGCATTTCCCAATGTCCTGCTCCCATAAAAAGGGTGTGCCGGCATCGTCCGCATGCGGAGACACCATTTTTATGGTTGCCATATTTATCGGAAATATGGCTTGCGAGATATGAACCATTTTTTACTGGAGTCGTTCTGTCTGGCTATTTCCATAGCCTTGCTAACTAGCTAGCAGCTCCTACTACAGGGTGACGGCAGGGAGTCATCCTGTGTCCATTGTCCTAAAGCCACCTAATTTCCATATCACAGGACATGGCCATGGAATTTGTTGCTAAACCAGTTGTGTGAAGGAAAGGGGGGGTGACACCAGGAGAGGGCTTCCTGACATACTTGAATATCATGATTTATCGTCATATCTCCGGATTTACCTCACAGGAGCACTTTGATCTCATAGCAGCTACTTTACCCTTGTGGAGTAACGGACACTGGATGCTCACCAGTCCAACACTATTGCATTGAGAATCTCATCATTATCACCATTGTCCTCAAGACAAGAACTTTGACTAACCAGAGTCTGACTGGAGAGTTTCCATCTATTGTAACCGTGCAAAATTGCTAGAAAGGTGTGCCAGTGGTGCTTGGAAAGGGCCACACCATTTTAGCTTCATATAAAGAAGCACTTTGATTTCATAGCAGCTACTTAATTCTTGTGAGGTAACGGATGTTGGATGCTCACCATCCCAGGGATATGCCATCACTGTCCCTTTGAAGGATCTCCTGAATCCTTGTGTTAGACACCTTTCCCGGGTCCGGGTTTTGCCCACTTAACCACTAGAAGGCTGCACTCTGTTGTGTTTCCCTGTCGGGCTCTGCAAGTGACCCGGCATGCTGCCATGTGATTCACTGACTGGGCCAATAAAAGGCTTACCATGTGTCTTGGTAGTAAGACTTTTAGTGTTCCTGGGTTCTCTCTGCCTGCAGCTTCCAGGACCTCTTCTACCTGCTTCCCAGTCTCCTATCTGCCTGCAGCTTCCAGGACTCCTGCTACCTGCTTCCCAGTCTCCTATCTGCCTGAGGCTTCCAGGTCCTCTGCTACCTGCTTCCCAGTCTCCTATCTGCCTGAGGCTTCCAGGTCCTATGCTACCTGCTTCCCAGTCTCCTATCTGCCTGAGGCTTCCAGGTCCTCTGCTACCTGCTTCCCAGTCTCCTATCTGCCTGAGGCTTCCAGGACCTCTTCTACCTGCTTCCCAGTCTCCTATCTGCCTGCAGCTTCCAGGACTCCTGCTACCTGCTTCCCAGTTTCTATCTGCCTGCAGCTCCAAGGACCTCTGCTATCTGCCTCCCAGTCTCCTATCTGCTTGCAGCTTCCAGGACCTATGCTACCTGTGTGGCACCCCAGTGTCCGGGAGCCACAGTAGTGTTGCACTCCTCACAGGGGGTAATGCTATGCCTGGAAGCAAGAGGGTGGGTCTCCCATGCGAGGTACACCAACAGCAAACACTTTTCTAGCTCCAGGCCAGAAGGGGGAGCTCAAGACCTGGTTTAAGGAGAGCTTCCCTGTGCATTCTGGCCTGGGGGAGGAGTTAGAAAACAAAAGCTCACACTGAAAGTGAAACCAAAAAGAATGAGTTAGGAGAGCAGTGAAGACGGTCGCTGAGGCTGTATGATATAATATAGCCCTCTCAGGAACAAGCGAGTGAGCAGGGCACTGGGGTCCTAGGCTGAGTGAGTCCTAACGCCCCTTCAGTGAAGCCCGGAGGGCAGGGAATTGCACGTCTCCTAGCTCAAAGAAAGCCCAAATATGAAGCAGCACAATAGAGCCCGGGGTTGTGGGTACACAGGCGGTACCCGTGGCCGGCTCGCTCTGCCCGCCATTAGGGAAATTACAAACAACAACTAGGAAGAGGGTCACTGTGTCGCTCCAAGCCACAGGGACCCGTACACTAAAGCACTACAAGGAAGGCCCCCGACCCACCTGGCAAGGTGAACCCCCTCATTACTCCCAGGCTGACCGGACCCCGTTATCTTCTGGACCAGACTCCTGGGCCTGTAATAACAACTGCCAAGTACAGGTAAAGGAAACTACAGCACTGTGTTGTCCAGTTATTGCCGGCGTCCTCAGTCCCGCAGCCCTGCACGGAAGACTACTATGACCCCCAACATCCCTGGGGCCTGAGCTCTGCCTATGGAGAGCTACACCAACCGAGCTGCCCTACCATCTGCCCCAGAGGATACCTCCCGCAGCGGCGCTTCCTATATTAACCGCAAACCACAGGTGGAGTCACGAATACAAACTCTACTCCCCTGTAAATAACCCCTCCATCTTTATTGACACCGCCGGGGTCATGGAACTGGGCCTGACCGCTGTGACATCCCACCCTCTACACAGGCCCGGTGACGAGTAACCCCCCAGACCTCATGGGCGCATCACCTGCTTCTCAGTTTCTGTTGGCCTAATGCATATTGATCTGTATGTATTGCAACAACTATTGTTTGTTTAATATGATGTGATTTTATGTCTGCATGCATATTGTTCAGATGTTAACAAAGTTAAAAAAAAAAAAAGGTCCTCATTCACAGACAGGATGTTCCTCCTCCTCCCAGTGTGTGTATTCTAGTGTGGAGCTGGAAGCTGAAGGTCACAGCAGATTTTTCTCTCTCCCTCTCCCAGAAACCAGACTGATCTCTTAATTCTCAATAAATGAATATTCTCTGTTGCTCGCTTAACCCACTGCTAACAGTTTCCTATCTACTTGCAGCTTCCAGGACCTCTGCTACCTGCTTCCCAGTCTATCTACCTGCAGCTTCCAGGACCTCTGCTATCTGCTTCCTAGTCTATCTGCCTGCAGCTTCCAGGACTTCTGCTACCTGCTTCACAGTCTCATATCTGCCTGCAACTTTTAGGACCTCTGCTACCTGCTTCCCTGTCTCCTATCTCACTGCAGCTTTCAGGACTTCTGCTACCTGCTACCCAGTCTCCTATCTGCCTGCAGCTTCCAGGACCTCTGCTACCTGCTTCCCAGTCTACTATGCTTGCCGCTTTTAGGACCTTTGCTACCTGCTTCCCAGTCTCCTATATGCCTGCAGCTTTTAGGACCTTTGCTACCTGCTTCCCAGTCTCCTATATGCCTGCAGCTTTTAGGACCTTTGCTACCTGCTTCCCAGTCTCCTATATGCCTGCAGCTTTTAGGACCTTTGCTACCTGCTTCCCAGTCTCCAATCTGCCTGCAGCTTTCAGGACTTCTGCTACCTTCTTCACAGTCTCCTATTTGCCTGCAGCTTCCAGGACCTCTGCTACCTGCTTCCCAGTATCCTATCTGCATGCAGCTTTCAGGACCTCTGCTACCTGCTTCCCAGTCTCCTATATGCATGCAGCTTCCAGGACCTCTGCTACCTGCTTCCCAGTCTCCTATCTGCCTACAGTCTCCTTGTGTATCATCGGCCTGCTGCACCGATGCCCGAGGCCCGTGTGCCCACCCAGACTTTGAGCTTGGAGTAGCTACCCCAGTGCACCCTCAGATGAGATTTCTTGCTTTCTGCACTGCAATGGCTGCACTGTAGTACAATATCGCACACTGTGCACACATACCACACCGCCATCTCCTCATCTCTGACTATGTTACACTAAAAAGCCCTGCAGACGTATGAATGGAGATGATGAGGCGGCTGGTAATATTCTGCACGTTACTTGTGATGTTGAGTAAGGAAGAGAGGGAAAGAGTGCAGAAAAGAGCCTGAATGAGATTAGAGATGCATCAGGGGAGCCATTTCCACGTTAAAAGCGTTTTCATATTATATCAATGTGTTCAGATGCTTCTCTCTAGCAACGCTGCCTTCACTGAGGGGTTCTGGGAATGGTCCGCCGTAAAGCAAGCCGAAGTGTCACTGAGCAATCATATAGTGAGATGTTAAACCCTGTGCAATGGCCATGGGTAGATCCGCATCACTCTGCACTGCAACTCTACGGCTCCTCTATCACTGGAAAACTGAACAACTTTGCTCTACAGGAAAGATTTGAGTTCCTGTGTCTCAATATATTAACAGTACCTACCAGTAACAGGTACCTATCCCAACCGACGTGCACTTTACACACTTTGACTGGCTATGGCAGTAGTTTTTCTCCCAAAAATTATGCTGCAGGGCTCTTTTAATGCTCAGTTCACGCTCCTTTAAAAGCTGCTTTCAGCTGCTGCTTGGAAAGATCCATACACTATATTCAAATAGTTAGTGTACTGGCTCAGTGTTACATATCTGTTCCAGATTCGTGATTTGTCCCTCACCTTGGTCTTCTAAACTTTGCTGTGCTCCACATTGGGCTTGCAGATGGCATGGTGTGATCCTATGTGATCATCTGCCCAGGTCTACATAAATGTCATCAAGACACACACCTGTGTCTTAGTATTAAGACTTTTACATTATCTGTGTACTATGACCTGTTTTCAGTCTTTAGGACCTCTGCTACCTGTTCTGTCCAGGATGTCTCCTGTCTGCCTGTGGCTTCCAGCAACGCTGTTGCCTATCTGCGGTCTCCAGGGAATCTCCTTAATGCCTGCAGCTTTCAGTACCTCTGCTACCTGTCTGCAGCCTCCAGGACATCTCCTTTCTACCTGCGGCTTCAAGTACCTCTGCTACTGGCCTCCTGTTTACTTGTGGCTTCCAGAACCTCTGCTACCTGTCTGCAGTTTTCAGGACATCTCCTTTCTGCCTGCGGCTTCCAGTATGTCTGCTACCTATTTCCAGTCTCCTGGATATCTCCTTTCTACCTGTGGCTTCAACTACCTATGCTATGGGCCTCCTGTTTGCTTGTGACTTCCAGCACCTCTGCTATCTGTTTGTGGGCTTCAAGACATCTCCTTTCTGCCTGCGGCTTCCAGTACCTCTGTTACCTATCTCCAGTCTTCAGGATATCTCCTTTCTGCCTGCGGCTTCCAGTACCTCTGTTACCTATCTCCAGTCTTCAGGATATCTCCTTTCTGCCTGCGGCTTCCAGTACCTCTGTTACCTATCTCCAGTCTTCAGGATATCTCCTTTTTGCCTGAGGCTTCCAGTACCTCTGTTACCTATCTCCAGTCTTCAGAATATCTCCTTTCTGCCTGCGGCTTCCAGTACCTCTGTTACCTATCTCCAGTCTTCAGGATATCTCCTTTCTGCCTGCGGCTTCCAGTACCTCTGTTACCTATCTCCAGTCTTCAGGATATCTCCTTTCTGCCTGCGGCTTCCAGTACCTCTGTTACCTATCTCCAGTCTTCAGAATATCTCCTTTCTACCTGTGGCTTCAAGTACCTATGCTACGGCCCTCCTGTCTGCTTGTGGCTTCCAGCACTTCGGCTATCTGTCTGTAGTCTCCAGAGCATCTCCTTTCTACCTGCGGCTGGTGAAGAAGGCTGACAGAGAAGGGTTGTATAAGCAAAATCAAAACAATAGAAGTCAGAAACTAAAGCGGGCTTTACACGCTACGACATCGCTAGCATTTGCTGGCAATGTCGAGCCCGCCCCCGTCGTACTGCCAATATGTGGTGATCGCTGCCGTAGCGAACATTATCACTACGGCAGCATCACACGCACTTACCTGCTCTGCGACGTCGCTGTGGCCGGCGATCTGCCTCCTTTCTAAGGGGGCGGTTCGTGCGGCGTCACAGCGTCGTCACACGTCACACGGCACGTCACACGGCAGGCGTCCAATAGAAGCGGAGGGGCGGAGATGAGAGGAACATAACATCCCGCCCACCTTCTTCCTTCCGCATTGCGGAAGGCAGGTAAGGAGATGTTCGTCGCTCCTGCGGTGTCACACACAGCGATGTGTGCTGCCACAGGAACGAGGAACCACATCGCTAATAAACAGAGAACGATTTTTTGTTTCAGGACGACCTCTCCGCGGCAAACTATTTTGACTGCTTTTGCAATCGTTTAAGGTCGCTCATAAGTGTCACACACTGCGATACCGTTAATGAAGCCGGATGTGCGTCACAAACACCATGACCCCGATGATAATTCATTAACGATATCGTAGCGTGTAAAGCCCACTCAAGTCAGATCCTCAGGCAAAGGTCAAAACAATCCAAGGTTGGCAACTCAATAACACATGGGATCAGGACAGCAGAAGTACTAGGGAAGAACCAGGGTTAGGTGTCACCTATAACTGGCGATTAGAGACAGAGTGGAGGGTTATATTGTGTGATCCCACCCAAAACAATAGAAGTCTAAAACCAAGTCAGAACCATCATGCAAAGGTCAAAACAATTCACATTTAGCAACTGAATGACACATAGGATCAGGACAGATGAGGTACAAGGGAAGAACCAGGGTTAGGTGTCACCTATAACTGGCAATTAGAGACAGCGAGTGAAGGGTTATATAGTGTGATCCCAGCCAAAACCATATAAATCTGAAACCAAGTCAGAATCATCAGGCAAAATTCAAAACGCACATAGGATCAGGACAGCAGAGGTACCATGGAATAACTTGGGACAGGTATCACCTATAACTGGCAATAAGAGGCAGAGCGTGAAGGGTTAAATAGTGTGATCCCACTCAAAACCATAGAAGCCTGAAACCAAGTCAGAATCATCAGGCAAAAATCAAAATAATCCAAGGTTAGCAACTGAATAACACATAGGATCAGGACAACAGAGGTACCATGGAAGAATCAGGGTCAAGTATCACCTATAACTGGCGATTATGGGCAGAATGTGAAGGGTTACATAGTGTGATCTCACCCAAAATGTCTGAAACCAAGTCAGAATCATCAGGCAAAGGTCAAAATAATCCAAGGTTAGCAACTTAATAGCAAATAGAATCAGAACAGCAGAGATGCAAGGGAAGAACCAGGGTTAGGTGTCACCTATAACTGGCAATTAGAGACAGTGAGTGAAGAGTTATATAGTGTGATCCCACCAAACACCATAGATGTCTGAAACCACATCAAAATCATCAGGCAAAGGTCAAAACAATTCAAAGTTAGCAACTGAATAACACATAGGATCAGGACAGCAGAGGTACAAGGGAAGAACTAGGGTTAGGTGTAACATAACTGGCGATGAGAGGCAGAGAGTGAAGGGTTATATATTGTGACCTCACCCAAAACCATAGAAGTCTGAAACCAAGTCAGAATCATCAGGAAAAAATCAAAATAATCCAAGGTTAGCAACTGAATAACACATAGGATCAGGACAACAGAGGTACCATGGAAGAATCAGGGTCAAGTATCACCTATAACTGGCGATTAGGGGCAGAGTGTGAAGGGTTACATAGTGTGATCCCACCCAAAGTGTCTGAAACCAAGTCAAAATCATCAGGCAAAGGTCAAAATAATCCAAGGTTAGCAACTTAATAACATATAGGATCAGGACAGCAGAGATGCAAGGGAAGAACCAGTGTTAGGTGTCACCTATAACTGGCAATTAGAGACAGTGAGTGAAGAGTTATATAGTGTGATCCCACCAAACACCATAGATGTCTGAAACCACATCAAAATCATCAGGCAAAGGTCAAAACAATTCAAAGTTAGCAACTGAATAACACATAGGATCAGGACAGCAGAGGTACAAGGGAAGAACTATGGTTAGGTGTCACCTATAACTGGCAATAAGAGGTAGAGAGTGAAGGGTTATATAATGTGATTCCACCCAAAACCATAGAAGTCTGAAACCAAGTCAGAATCATCAGGAAAAAATCAAAATAATCCAAGGTTAGCAACTGAATAACACATAGGATCAGGACAACAGAGGTACCATGGAAGAATCAGGGTCAAGTATCACCTATAACTGGCGATTAGGGGCAGAGTGTGAAGGGTTACATAGTGTGATCCCACCCAAAGTGTCTGAAACCAAGTCAAAATCATCAGGCAAAGGTCAAAATAATCCAAGGTTAGCAACTTAATAACATATAGGATCAGGACAGCAGAGATGCAAGGGAAGAACCAGTGTTAGGTGTCACCTATAACTGGCAATTAGAGACAGTGAGTGAAGAGTTATATAGTGTGATCCCACCAAACACCATAGATGTCTGAAACCACATCAAATTCATCAGGCAAAGGTCAAAACAATTCAAAGTTAGCAACTGAATAACACATAGGATCAGGACAGCAGAGGTACAAGGGAAGAACTATGGTTAGGTGTCACCTATAACTGGCAATAAGAGGTAGAGAGTGAAGGGTTATATAATGTGATTCCACCCAAAACCATAGAAGTCTGAAACCAAGTCAAAATCATCAGGCAAAATGCAAAACACACATAGGATCAGGACAGCAGAGGAACCATATAAGAATCAAGGTCAGGTATCACCTATAACTGGCAATAAGAGGCAGAGAGTGAAGGGTTAAATAGAGTGATTCACCCAAAACCATATAAGCCTTAAACCAAGTCAGAATCATCAGGCACAGATCAAAATAATCCAAGGTTAGCAACTGAATAACACATGGGATCAGGACAGCAGAAGTACTAGGCAACAATAAGGGTTAGGTGTCACCTATAACTGGCAATAAGCAGTAGAGAGTGAAGGGTTATATAGTGTGATTCCACCCAAAACCATATAAGTCTGAAACCAAGTCAGAATCATCAGCCAAGGGTCAAAATAATCCAAGGTTAGCAACTGAATAACACATAGGATCAGGACAGCAGAGGTACTCGTGAAGAACCAGGGTTAGGTGTCACCTATAACTGGCAATTAGAGACAGTGAGGGAAGTGTTATATAATGTGATCCCACCGAACACCATAGAAGTAAGCAAAGTCAGAATCATCAGGTAAAAGTCAAAACAATCCAAGGTTAGCAACTAAATAACACAAAGGATTAGGACAGCAGAGGTACAAGAGAAGAACCAGGGTTAGGTGTCACCTATAACTGGCAATTAGAGACAGAGAGTGAAGGGTTATATAGTGGGATCCCATCCAAAACAATAGAAGTCTGAAACAAAGTCAGAATCATCAGGCAAAGGTCAAAACAATCCAAGGTTAGCAACTTAGTAACACATAGGATCACAATGGCAGAGGTACTAGAGAAGAACCAAGGTTAGATGTCGCCTATAACTGGCAATAAGAGACAGAGAGTGAAGGGTTATATATTGTGATCCCACCCAAGACCATAGAAGTCTGAAACCAAGTCAGAATCATCAGGCAAAGGTCAAAACAATTCAAATTTAGCAACTGAATAACACATAGGATCAGGACAGAAGAGGTACAAGGGAAGAACCAGGGTTAGGTGTCACCTATAACTGGCAATTAGAGACAGTGAGTGAAGGGTTATATAATGTGATCCCACCCAACACCATAGAAGTAAACAAAGTCAGAATCATCAGGCAAAGGTCAAAACAATCCAAGGCTAGCAACTTAGTAACACATAGGATCACAATGGCAGAGGTACTAGAGAAGAACCAAGGTTAGGTATCACCTATAACTGGCAATAAGATACAGAGAGTGAAGGGTTATATAATGTGATCCCACCCAAGACCATAGAAGTATGAAACCAAGTCAGAATCATCAGGCAAAGGTCAAAACAATTCAAAATTAGCAACTGAATAACACATAGGATCAGGACAGAAGAGGTACAAGGGAAGAACCAGGGTTAGGTGTCACCTATAACTGGCAATTAGAGACAGAGAGTGAAGGGTTATACCATATATTGTGATTCCCACCCAAGACTCACAGAAGGGAGATAATGAGGAAACTATGTTAGGAATTAACCCTACAGGTCCCAGAAACTGTCACACCTTGTTGCCCTCAAAGAAGGTGTAGAGATCGAGAGCACAGACATGGATGTAACAATGATTTCTAGAGTGTTGTATATATTCCACATGGACATGATGAGCTTGTAGCAAAAGAAAGGCAAGCATTGTACAAAGTAGCCAATGCCAATCTATCACTGGCACCCCAATGGGTTTCTTGGCAAAGCAGAGTTCAAAGAGTGTCCACCTTTTGTGTGGAGTGTATAACGCACGCGATACACCACCCTGCCCTCCAATGTGCTGCAGGATTTTGGAACAGAGGAGGTTAACAATAGGCTTTACTTCTCAGCGTAAAGCGAAGCAGGGCCCATGGTTTGCTGCCATCAATAGATTTCATGCAAGAGCAATGGAGAGTGTAATTAAAAGCTGCTCCCTTTCTCAGCCCATTACTGGCACAGGCGGTCTTTTAGGCAATGCAACAGTTACCTGTCGTTCACATTGCTCAGAACCTGGATGCCCAACATTTATATATAGGCCGGGTACATTATTGATGAGTGCGGCACATTAGCCACCAACGTACGGATTAAAATGTCACCTGCACATCAGTAAATTGGGCTGAATGAGCAGACGCTATGTGGTCGGAATTGTCTCCAAACAAAAAAAGTCATCTGATTGGCACTATGGGGGCATCTGCGACATATTGGCATATGCAGCAGGCATTAATGGGAGAATAGCATTGATTAATAGGGCATCTGTGGCAGGCACCAATAGGGTGTCATTGGCAGGCAATGTCAAGGACTTCAGTATCAGGCACCAATAGGGTGTCATTGGCAGGCAATGATATGGGCTTCAGTGGCAGGCAGCTAGCTATAGGGTGTCATTGGCAGGCATTGATATGGGCTTCAGTGGCAGGCAGCAATAGGGTGTCATTGGCAGGCATTGATATGGGCTTCAGTGGCAGGCACCAACAGGGTGTCATTGGCAGGCAATGATATGGGCTTCAGTGGCAGGCAGCAATAGGGTGTCATTGGCAGGCAATGATATGGGCTTCAGTGGCAGGCAGCTAGCTATAGGGTGTCATTGGCAGGCATTGATATGGGCTTCAGTGGCAGGCAGCAATAGGGTGTCATTGGCAGGCATTGATATGGGCTTCAGTGGCAGGCACCAACAGGGTGTCATTGGCAGGCAATGATATGGGCTTCAGTGGCAGGCAGCAATAGGGTGTCATTGGCAGGCAATGATATGGGCTTCAGTGGCAGGCAGCAATAGGGTGTCATTGGCAGGCAATGATATGAGCTTCAGTGGCAGGCACCAATAGGGTGTCATTGGTGGGAATAGATATGAGCTTCAGTGGCAAGCACCAATAGGGTGTCATTGGTGGGAATAGATATGAGCTTCAGTGGCAAGCACCAATAGGGTGTCATTGGTGGGAATAGATATGGGCTTCAGTGGCAGGCACCAATAGGGTGTCATTGGTGGGAATAGATATGGGCTTCAGTGGCAGGCACCAATAGGGTGTCATTGGTGGGAATAGATATGGGCTTCAGTGGCAGGCACCAATAGGGTGTCATTGGTGGGAATAGATATGAGCTTCAGTGGTAGGTACTAATAGGGTGTCCATGGCAGGGAATATGTGCTTCAGTGGCAGGCACCAATAGGGTGTCAATGGCAGACATTAATATGAGCTTCAATGGTAGGTACTAATAGGGTGTCATTGGCAGGCAATGATATGGGTTTCAGTGGCAGGCATCAATAGGGTCTCATTGACAGGCAATGTCAAGGACTTCAGTAGCAGGCACCAAAAGGGTGTCATTGGTAGGCATTGATATGAGCTTCAGTGGCAAGCACCAATAGGGTGTCAATGGGAAACAATGATATGGGCTTCATTGGCAGGCACCAATAGGGTGTTATTGGCAGGCAATGATATGAACTTCAGTGGCAACCACCAATAGGGTGTCATTTGCAGGTATTGATATAAGCTTCTGTGGCAACCACCAATAGGGTGACATTAGCAGGCAATGATATGTGCTTCAGTGGCAGGCATCAATAGGGTGTCATTGGCAGCCAATGATATGGGTTTCAGTATCAGGCACCAATAGGGTGTCATTAGCAGGTAATGATATGGGCTTCAGTGGCAAGCACCAATACGGTGTCATTAGCAGCCAATGATACGGGCTTCTGTGGCAGGCACCAATAGGGTGTCATTGGTGGGAGTTGATATGAGCTTCAGTAGCAGGGACATTAAGGAGTGCAGAGATAAGCCTCAGGTGAGTGTTAGGAGGTAACTCCGCTCCCCTCTCCCTAGCACCAGGGCTATATATTTCTTTCTCCATTTATGAGCCACTTCTATTTGTTCCTTGTCATCTAAATTTATCATTCACCTAAAAAAAAAACAACTGTTAAAATCTGTCTTAGTTAAACGAAGATGGATTGCTAGCTCACTGAGGGATCAGATTACAGCTGCTTAATGAAGTCTATGGAGAAGGCGGTGGGGGAGGAGGATGGAGTAGGAGAGTGAGAGGGCCAGAGAAATGGTGCTGATGCTTTTTAGTAAGTCTTTTATATTTTCCTGGTAATGGATTCACAGCTACAAAGCTCAGTACTGTTATATATTATGTGTAACAATGAATATGGTAATATGGACTTGTATTACTGCTATGAAAAATATGTAAAAAGTGAGACATTTAGCACACAAAAATGGCCAGTTTTATGTGAGCCCAACAGCCAACGGCAAGGCAACCTCTTTTTTGTTGGATCCCTACTAAACTAGTCCCTGTCCTTGGGTTAAAATAACCTACAATTTATGGGCAGACCGGTACCTGAAAATGGAGGATTAAAATCGCCTGATGGTGTTGGCTGTTGGGCTTACATAAAACTGGCCATTTTTGTGTGCTAAATATCTCATTTTTTATGTTTTTCATAGCAGTAATGCATATCTATATTCCCGTATTCATTTGTCCACTTGTCTTAGCACTACAGAGTGCAACTGTCTCCTTTGTATTACTAATCCTAATATACAGACACGACACTTATGTGTAACTGCAGATTTGTCAAGCCTTACAGCAAGTGCAACACACGATACCATGATTCTCCGATGTTCCTGCCAAGAGCGGGCAGCCACGTGAATGCAAGTACACGATTTGCATACTTCCAGCCACAGACTAATTAGTCAATATTCATTGGTACATACAGGTGCTGGTGATATTTCCAGTTTATTCAAGCCTTGGTTGCAAGCAGGTGGCTTGTGCTCCTCTGTTGTATCATTGCTGAAGTTTTGCTGAACTTCTACCTGAATTATCTGTAGATAAGTATTTCATGCATTTTCTCCCTCTGTGTCCTCCTTGTGTCTTCTCTAGTGTTTAGTGGGGTTGACAAAGAGCTCATCACATCTGTTCCCTATTTAGGGCCCAGCACTAGGGATACCCAGGGTCAGGTATCCGGCTCAGTGCATAGGTGTGGAACCTATCTAGGGTGGTGAGGGACCCCAGGGACCAGCAGTAGGGATACCTAGGGTCAGGTATCCGGCTCGGCGCATAGGTGTGGAACCTATCTAGGGTGGTGAGGGACCCCAGAGACCAGCAGTAGGTTTGGTCAGGGGTCAAAATCTCCCCCTTTCCAGGACACAGGGTTTTCCTTCCCTTTCGCCATTCGCTTGGTACTTCCCCGTACCTAACGTGACAGCATGTAATCACATGTATGCAAATCGTACACTTGCAGTCACAGGACAGTCCGCTCTCAGAATCAACACTGGAGAATCCTGACAGTGTGTGGTGCGTGCACTGTAAGGATTCAGTAGTCTGCAATCGCATAGAGTGAATGCCGATTTTTATCAGAAAACTGGACAACCCCTTTAATTAGCTACTAATGTAAAATATAAGCATTAATAGACCAGGAACAAATAAGCAAAGCTTTAAGGAAATTATATTTATTTTTTTGCATTGGGTTACTGTCACGTGTATAAGGACAGGCTCATCTGGGACCATGTACTTTAGCCGTAGTTTTTTCTTTGAGCACATTAAGGGTTAATTCCTCCTCTAGTTCAGCAGCAGAGATGCTCAGCTGGCAGCAGTTATTCACCTTCCGGCTGGGATTTAAGCCCTCTGCTTCCTGGACTTGGTGCTGGTTATTCTATTCAGTTAGGAGCTAGCCTGGGTGCAGAGAGGATGTGGTTGTTGCTCCTGTTGCTGACTGTTGCAGTTTTTTGCTAGTTGTTTTGTTTTTGTTCTACCTCCTTTCCCGTTCTTCTTTGTTTTTTCCCCGGTGCAGGTTTTAGGTGTGCATGATATTTTATTGTACTCCTGTCTGTAGTTCGTCTTTTATGATTTTTGTCCCGCCCAGTCCACTGGGTGGTGTGAGTGGTGGGGGCTTGTCAGGGTCAGGACAGACGTCAGGGCCAGGTTGGGGGCCCGGACCTCACTACCTTCAAGGGTACCTCAGGATGTGAGGGCAAACTTTATAGGTTACCCTGTCTTACCTAGGCACTCGTTACACACCTTCCTTGATACCTTCCTTGACAGTTACAGTACATGAAATTTAGAACGGGGGTTCACAAACTTTTAATCATTGGGGAACTGCATAGAAAAAAAATTCTCATACCTTTTGCTGTGTTTTAAGGTGATGGCTTGACCAATATTGTGATTTATCTACTTGCCTCAAGTCCAATACCATTTTCCATATACAATGCTCGATAGTCAGTATTACAGTTACTGAACCAAGCAGTAAGCCAAGTATTTGCATAATGCCTGAATGGCTGTGTGGCTATTTATTCCTGCAGGACTTTGAAGAAATATTCATAATCATGATTATCAAGGCAGCTGGCTCATAGCGGGGTGCCACCTCTAAATAACATCCAGTAACGTGTTATTGTACAAGTATAAAGCAGTTTTACTGCACCGCACGCAACGCAATCGGTCTCTGGAGAAGCAATAACTAAACCATATCCCGTTATTTGGTTTTCTTCATATTCAACCTATAAAGTTCTACATCTAAAATAGGATTTTAAAAAGTCAGAGACGGGGGATCAACCCTTCATATTTGCCATAGGGATGAGATTTACGGAGGTAGTAGGGAGTTCTTCCATTGAAAACCTAAAAAGAGAAGAGGGCCTATAAACTGTTCCTCAACTCTCCAAGTCCAGAGGTCCCAAAAGTGTCAGCGATCAATGGCTCCCTGTTCACTAAAGCTTAGGAAGCGTCCACCAGCCTTCGCTGCCATCCTAAAATCCACCAGAAACCTAGGTTTCGCTCTTCCAGAAGGCAAGCTGGAGTTACAGAGTGTTGTCTAATCTAATAGACACACATACCTACTGGACCTTTAGTAGCGAGCCATTCTAAAAGGGCCATGCTATAAGCCACTGGTCTTTACTGGGCGCTCTTTCTCGATGCAACCATAGATGGCTTTGCCGCTAAAGCATGTGAAGAGCATGGGAGCGCTGAAGCTGGCCAGATCCATTGCAAACTCTAAAGTGTCGGAGAAGAACAGAAGCATTCAAGCTAGCCAGATCCATTGCAAACTCATGTGTCGGAGAAGAACAGAAGGACTGAAGCTGGGCAGATTCATTGCAAACTCAAGTGTCAAAGAAGAATAGAAGGACTGAAGCTGGCCAGATCCATTGCAAACTCAAGTGTTGGAGAAGAACAGAAGAACTGAAGCTGGCCAGATCCAGTAAGTGTCAGAGAGGAACAGAAGCACTGAAGCTGGCCAGATCCATTGCAAACTCAAGTGTTGGAGAAGAACAGAAGAACTGAAGCTGGCCAGATCCAGTAAGTGTCAGAGAGGAACAGAAGCACTGAAGCTGGCCAGATCAATTGCAAACTCAAAAGTGTCGGAGAAGAACAGAAGCACTGAAGCTGGCCAAATTCATTGCAAACTCAAAAGTGTCGGAGAAGAACAGAAGCACTGAAGCTGGCCAGATTAATTGCAAACTGTAAAGTGTCGGAGAACAACAGAAGCACTGAAGCTCGCCAAATCCATTGCAAACTGTAAAGTGTCGGAGAAGAACAGAAGAACTGAAGCTGGCCAGATCCAGTTAGTGTCGGAGAAGAACAGAAGCACTGAAGCTGGCCAGATCCAGTTAGTGTCGGAGAAGAACAGAAGCACTGAAGCTGGCCAAATCCATTGCAAGCTCTAAATTGTTGGAGAAGAACAGAAGCACTGAAGCTGGCCAGATCCATTGCAAACTGAAAGTGTCGGAGACGAACAGAAGCACTGAAGCTGGCCAGATCCATTGCAAACTCTAAAGTGTTGGAGGAGCGCAAGAGCACTGAAGCTGGCTGGATCTATTGCAAACTCTAAAGTGTCAGAGAAGAACAGAAGCACTGAAGCTGGCCAAATCCATTGCAAACTCTAAAGTATCGGAGAAGAGCGGAAGCACTGAAGTTGTCCAAATCCATTGCAAACCCTAAAGTGTCGGAGAAGAACAGAAGCAATGAAGCTGGCCAGATCCATTGAAAACGCTACAGTGTTGGAGAAGAACAGAAGCACTGAAGGTAGCTAGATCCATTCCAAACTCTAAAGTGTCGGAGAAGACCATAAGCACTGAAGTTGACCGGATCTGTTGCATACTCTGAAGTGTCAGAAGAGAAAAAGAGCAATGAAGCTAGCCAGATCCATTGCAAACTCTAACGTGTTGGAGGAGCACAGGAGCACAAAAGCTCTCCGGACCCGTCTAAAGTGTCAGAGGAGCACAGGAGCACTGAATCTTTCTGGATCCGTTGCAAACTCTAAAGTTGATATAAGGAAGCAAAAAGCGCAAGAATAGGGCCTTATCTGTGAGATACGGTGAACCTGCGATTACGGTTTTGCTCACCTGGGGGGCGGGGTTGTGTCAGACACAACCACTAGGAAGAATCTTGGAACGACTGCTGCTGCAGCCACCAGTATCGAGGGTACTTGTGATGCATAAATTGCCACGCTGCGGTGCAATAAAGATGAATGCTGGATCGTCGATATGTGATTTTATTCAATGCGTTTCGAAGCAACCTCCTTCATCAGGATCATCACAACAGAACAGAATGTGATGATCCTGATGAAGGAGGTTGCTCCGAAACGCATTGAGTAAAGTCACATATCGAAGATCCAGCATTCATCTTTATTGCACCGAAAGCGCGGCAAATTAACCCTTTCCACCCCTTATTGCAAACTCTAAAGTATCAGAGGAGTACAGGGGCACTGTAACTGGCTGGATCCGTTGCAAACTCAAAAGTGTCAGAGAAACCCAAGGGCACTGAAGCTGGGTCAGAGGAGGTCAGAACAATTTACAATTTAGAAGGAACTTGTACAAACAAGATAAAATACCAAGAGGAGTAAGGTTGCTGCTCAAGAGCTTACAATATGTAAGGAAGTAGAGGAGGCACATAAGGTAAACAGTAGCAGTAACCCCAGAACCAGTCTCATAGCATTGTCCAAAATACCAACCTCAGAGTTCTCATAATGACAAAAATATTTGTATGGCCATGCGTTGCACTTAGCTTGTAGCTCCCTGGTGCAATGAGGGCTCTCTACTACTAATCTCTCTGGGTAAAACAAAGCAGCCCTAAAAGCAATTTTGTCAAAAACCCGCTCCCATTATACTCTGGGAGGAACAGCTCATGCCAAAATGCTCATCTAAAGGACGGTGCACCCCATTGTGAAGGTCCATGAGCTGGAACTCTGTAATTTCCAGATAGAAGGAGCCGCGAGTGCCCTTTGGCAGTTTGAATACTTCACTAAGGCCCGTATGGTAATGAAAAAAGCCCTTAACAGCCTTATTACATCCAAAGACCCCCATGGTTTTACAGAACTACTTCTCTTTAATAAGTACGCTTTAGTTGAGGACAGCAAGGTTACTTGCATAAATTTTGTTCTTTTTCTAAATTAAATGCATGTACAGTGCCTTGAAAAAGTAATCATGCCCTGTGAACTTTTTCACATTTTTTCACACTACACCCACAAACATAAATTGTGATATACCAACACAAAGTAGCTAATACCATCTTTCCCCGAAAGCTTAGATTCTTTTATGCTTTACAAAAATATGCTAGGACTTATTTTCAGGGGTGGGGGGTCTTATATTTGTCTGCTGTGTTAGTGCCCGAGGATCACACCACAATCCTCAGTTTCTCTCCTGAGCATAGAAATACACGCTGTCATTCTCAGATCAAGAGTGCCGGCTAATTAAGTGAATGGATATTCACCCTCTTCCCTACCCAGAATCCCGCCCACCACTCTGAGTCCTGCACGGCACTGACACTTTATGCCTGCTGTACTCTATCACTGTACGAGGATCACATCGCAATCCTGGGTGACTCTCCTGAGCTGAGAGTGCAGCTACATTGACATACACGCTGTCACTCTCAGATCAGGAGTGCCGGCTAATTAAGTGAATGAATATTCACCCTCTTGCCTACCCAGAATCCCTCCCACCCTGGGTGACTCTCCTGAGCTGAGAGTGACAGCTGCATTGACATACACACTGTCACTCTCAGATCAGGAGTGCTGACTCATTAAGTGAATGAATATTCACCCTCTTCTCTACCCAGAATCCCTCCCACTGCTCTGAGTCCTGCACGGCACTGACACTTTATTCCTGCTGTACTCTATCACTGTACGAGGATCACATCGCAATCCTGGGTGACTCTCCTGAGCTGAGAGTGCAGGTACATTGACATACACACTGTCACTCTCAGATCAGGAGTGCCGGCTAATTAAGTGAATGGATATTCACCCTCTTCCCTACCCAGAATCCCTCCCACCACTCTGAGTCCTGCACGGCACCGACACTTTATGCCTGCTGTACTCTATCACTGTAACAGGATCACATCGCAACCCTGGGTGACTCTCCTGAGCTGAGAGTGCAGCTACATTGACATACACGCTGTCACTCTCAGATCAGGAGTGCCGACTCATTAAGTGAATGAATATTCACCCTCTTCCCTACCCAGAATCCCTCCCACTGCTCTGAGTCCTGCACGGCACCGACACTTTATGCCTGCTGTACTCTATCACTGTAACAGGATCGCATCGCAACCCTGGATGACTCTCCTGAGCTGAGAGTGACAGCTGCATTGACATACACACTGTCACTCTCAGATCAGGAGTGCCGACTCATTAAGTGAATGAATATTCACCCTCTTCCCTACCCAGAATCCCTCCCACTGCTCTGAGTCCTGCACGGCACTTACACTTTATTCCTGCTGTACTCTATCACTGTATGAGGATCACATCGTAATCCTGGGTGACTCTCCTGAGCTGAGAGTGACAGCTGCATTGACAAACACACTGTCACTCTCAGATCAGGAGTGCCGGCTCATTAATTGAATGAATATTCACCCTCTTGCCTACCCAGAATGCCGCCCACCACTCTGAGTCCTGCACGGCACCGACACTTTATGCCTGCTGTACTCTATCAGTGTAACAGGATCGCATCACAACCCTGGGTGACTCTCCTGAGCTGAGAGTGATAGCTGAATAGACATACACGCTGTCACTCTCAGATCAGGAGTGCCGGCTCATAAAGTGAATGAATATTCACCCTCTTCCCTACTCAGAATCCCACTCACCGCTCTGAGTCCTGCAAGGAACCAACACTTTATGCCTGCTGCACTCTATCACTGTACCAGGATCGCATTGCAATCCTCGGTGACTCTCCGGAGCTTAAAGTGACAGCTGTATTGACATACATGCTGTCACTCTCAGATCAGGAGTGCCGGCTAACTAAGTGAATGAATATTCACCCTCTTCCCCACCTAGAATCCCGCCCACTGCACTGTACCAGGATGGCAGCCCAATCCTCGGTGACTCTCCAGAGCTTAAAGTGACAGCTGTATTGACATACATGCTGTCACTCTCAGATCAGCAGTGCCGGCTAATTAAGTGAATGAATATTCACCCTCTTCCCCACCCAGAATCCTGACCACCGCTCTGAATCCTGCATGGCACGGACACTCTAATGCCCGCTGTACTCTATCACTATACCAGGATCACATCACAATTCTCAGTGACTCTCCTGAGCTGAGAGTGATAGCTGCATAGACATACACACAATATAGAGGCAAGTCGATGATGAGTGCAATGTGATCCTCGGGCTGGCAGTACCAGTGATACAGCCATCAGAATGTGGGTGCCAGTGCAGGACGGGATTATGGGAGAGGAAGGTGAATATTCATTCTCTTAATTAGCCGGGGCTTGGAGTAACACAAGGGGACAATAAAAGTTATGTATCCTGAAATAGGGCTGCACAAGCCCTATTTCAGGATACTGTTAGTTTGAGTATGCAACTAGGGCTTATTTTTGGAGTAGGGCTTATATTTCAAGCATACTCCAAAAAGGCCAAACAATTCTGCTAGGTCTTATTTTTGAGAAAACACAGTGTATGTGAAGTGGAAAAGAAAATGATAGATGGTTTTCTAAATATTTTAAAAATATACTTCTGAAAATTATGACCTGCATTTGTATTCAGACCCCTAAGTCGATTCTTTGTAGGATCACCTTTTGCTGCAGTTACTGCTGCAAGTCTTTTGGGGATGTCTCTTTTAGCTTTGCACATCTAGAGGCTAAAATTTTCTCCATTCGTCTGTGCACACAAGCTCAGTGAGATTGGATGGAGACGTCTGTGATCAGCGATTTTCAAAGTCATGTCACAGATTCTCAATGGGGTTTAGGTCTGGACTGTGACTGGGCCATTCACACACATTAATATGCTCTGATCTAAACCATCCATTGTAGCTCTAGCAGTATGTTTAGGGTCGTTGTTCTGCTGGAAGGTGAACCTACACCTCAGTCTCAAGTCTTTTGCAGCCTCTAGCAGGTTTTCCTCCAGGATTACCCTGTATTTAGCTCCATCCACCTTCCCATCAACTCTGACCTGCCCCTGCTGAAGAAAAGCCTCCCCACAGCAGGATGCTGCCTCCACCATATGTGACTGTAGGGATGGTGTTTTTAGGTTGATGTGCAGTATTAGTTACCTGACACACATAGAATTTTACATTTACCCCAAAAAGTTTTCCTTTGTCTCATCTGACCAGAATCCCTTTTTGCTCATGCTCAAAGTATCCCCTACATGGTTTTTTACACATTGCAAATGGGACTTTCTATGGCTTTCAGAAATGGTTTTGTCTTGCCACTCTTCAATAAAAGGCCATTTTGTGGCGTTTACGACTATAGATTCTCCCACCTAAGTTGTGATCTCTATGCCTCCTCCAGTGACCATGGAACTCTTGACAGTTTCTCTAATTAGTGCTTTCCTTCTTGGGATGTTTGTTTTGGTGACGGCCATGTCTTCGTAGGTGTTCAGTTGTGCCATACTCCTTCCATTTTTGGATGATAGTTTGAAATTTGGGCTATTTTTTATAACCTAACCCTGCTTTAGTATTCTCCACAACTTCATCCCTGACCTGTCTGGTGGGTTCCTTGGCTTTCGTGATGATGTTTGATCTCTAATGTTCTCACACAAACCTGTGAGGCCTTCACAGAACAGCTGTAGTTATACTTAGAATAAATTACACACATTTGGCCTCAATGTCTGGATTAGGTGACTTCTGGAGGCATTTGGTCACTCAGAATATTATTTAGGGGTGACAGCCATGTATCATTCCTTTTACACGTCCTACCGGACTGTCAAAACAAGCTCTCTGATAGATTCTCAGTTAACTCATTCTGCAGTCAGCAATAGACCAGTGCAGCAAAAAGTCTAGTAAACAGTGCAACAAACAATTCATGGTAAACAATGCAAAAAAAACCAACCAAAAAACTGATGGTAAACAATGCAAACAATGCAAAAATGATGGTAAACAATGCAAAAGTTTGAATGAAACCCAATTGCAAAAACTATTTCTAGCCCAAAATACATGAATTTAAGCAAGAAAAGAAAATGTATCCCCAAAGGTGGACGACTAACACGATTAGGGCCCCGATTAATAAAAAAAAACACTTTGGTAAATTGCAAAAATGTTGAGCCCTTTGCCATTTTTTACGGCAATTTTGCTCAGCTCTGTCAAAATGGGCTGAGCAGGATCAGAAGAGGGGTGTGTCGCCATGGCTCATCGAATTTATAAGGAGCTGTGGCATACCTTATGACAGAAATCTTACTCCCGTCTCCGACTGGACTAAAATTTGTGATAAAGAGGCTCATTGAGGAAGATTTGTGGCTAAGAGGCTCATGGCAGAAGATTTGTGGCTAAGAGGCTCATGGCAGAAGATTTGTGGCTAAGAGGCTCATGGCAGAAGATTTGTGGCTAAGAGGCTCATGGAGGAAGATTTGTGGCTAAGAAGTTAGTGGAGGAAGATTTGTGGCTAAAAGGCTCATGGAGGAAGATTTGTGGCAAGAGGCTCATGGCAGAAGATTTGTGGCTAAGAGGCTGATGGAGGAAGATTTGTGGCGAAGAGGCTCATGGAAGATTTGTGGTGAGGAGGCTCATGGAGGAAGATTTGTGGTGAGGAGGCTCATGGAGGAAGATTTGTGGTGAGGAGGCTCATGGAGGAAGATTTGTGGCAAGAGGCTCATGGAGGAAGATTTGTGGCTAAGAGGCTAGTGGAGGAATATTTGTGGCTGAGAGGCTCATGGAGGAAGATTTGTGGCTAAGAGTCTCATGGCGGAGATTTGTGGCTAAGAGGCTCATGGCAGAAGATTTGTGGCTAAGAGGCTAGTGGAGGATGATTCATAGCTAAGAGGCTCATGGACAAAGATTTGTAGCTAAGAGGCTTATGGCTGATGATTTGTGGCTAAGAGGCTCATGGCAGAAGATTTGTGGCTAAGAAGCTCATGGAGGCGCACGCCACCCTTCAGATGTTTCTAATTCATTAAGAGGTGTTGGCCTCTTAATGAATCAGGCGCCTCTGACTACAGACCAGTTATAGTCCCTTTTTGTCATAAGATTCCCCCTGATCATTCATTGATCGCAACAATCAGCTCAGCAGCAAGTGTTGAATTTTACTGCAGCACCTCCGCAGGTGAAATGAGGCATTACACATTTTTTATTAAAACTGATCCATATTTGGTCCTCCAGAATAACAAACATTAATCATGTGTCACAATTCCTCTGTGCAGAGCATCTTGCACACAGGTGATGCTCTGCTCCGCCTTCCTTAACTACAGAGCTGGCAGTGACATAATTCCTTTGTGCCGAGCATCTTGCATATTAGGAGATAGTCTGCTGTGTTTTCCTGAGCAGTAGATGGCAGGTTGATTGACAGCGCTGGCTTTCATGCTGGTTCTGGGAGGTGCTGATTACTCAGGTGTTCGATCTTCCTGGTAATTGCTCTGTTTTTTTACTGAGCATGCTGTCCCAGAACCTCGCCAGTCGTACATTATGGTTTTGTAAATGTGCTGTTGGCCTGTGTTCCTGCTAGTGTTCTGATCTACGTTTCTTGACGTCGGACCATTATGTGACTCCTTTCTGCCTGCTCCCTGTTCTTGTCATGAGCTCCTGGCTTTAAACCTCGGACTGTTAGTTGACCACGTCTCTGTCTGCTCCCTGAATCTAATACGTACCCTCCTGGAATTCTGACTCTTGCATTGTGACTTGGCTATGCTTCTGTTTACTCCCTGTGTGCATACATACCCTCCTGTTACCTGACCCCAGTTTGTCTGACTTTTGCTTGCCCACTCCCTGTTCTTGTCATTACCTCCTGGCTTCTGACCTTGGACCATTACCTGACCACATCTCTGTCTGCTCCCTGAATCTAATGCGTACTCTCCTGGAATTCTGACCCTCGGATTGTGATTTGGCTATGCTTCTGTTTACTCCCTGTGTCCAGAAGTGGCCTCCTGTTACCTGACCCCGGCTTGTCTGAATTCTTTCTGCCCACTCCCTGTTCTTGTCATTACCTCCTGACGTTGGACCTCGGACTGTTACTTGACCACGTCTCTGTCTGCTCTCTGAATCTAATATGTACCCTCCTGGAATTCTGACCCTCGGATTGTGACCTGGCTATGCTTCTGTTTACTCCCTGTGTCCAGATGTGCCCTCCTGTTACCTGACCCCAGCTTGTCTGACTTCTCTCTGCCCGCTCCCTGTCCTTGTTGTTACATCCTGGCTTCTGACCTTGGACTGTTACTTGACCACATCTCTGTCTGCTCTCTGAATCTAATACGTACCTTCCTGGAATTCTGACCCTCGGATTGTGACTTGGCTACGCTTCTGCTTGCTCCTTGTGTCTAGATGTACCCTCCTGTTACCTGACCCCAGCTTGTCTGACTTCTCTCTGCCCACTCCCTCTTCTTGTCATTACCTCCTGGCTTCTAACCTTGGACCGTTACCTGACCACCTCTCGGTCTGTTCCCTAAATCTAATATGTGATCTCATGGAATTCTGAACCTTAGCCTGTGACTTGATTGCGTTTCTGATTACTCCCTGTGTCCTGTCGTGTCCTCCTGTTACATGACCTCGGCTTGTCTGACTTCTCTCTGCCCACTCCCTGTTCTTGTCATTACCTCCTGGCTTCTGACCTCGGACTGTTACTTGACCACGTCTTACTATCATGGTCCCTCACTATTTGGATAGATGATGGTCTCGGCACAAGATATCTCTTAATTAACTGATGATTATAACTAATGGAAAAAAGGGTTTTCTCGGCTAGACAAGCCCTTTAAAACCTCAACTATACTTAACACGTCTTTAATTATGATAGAAAGCAAAAATACAGAAAAACACAAAGAGAATGCGATAAAAATAGTTGAGGAAAAGGTCACATTGGAACAATACATTGAACAATACATTGTTTGTATTGTTGCAAATGGGTTAAAACCTGAAATATACTCACACCCCCACCTTACCCGATGGTGACACCCACAGAGCCTGCCAGCATCTCCAAAAAAGAAAAAATTGGCACGCATCCACAACGCACGTGCTGACTGCATGTTTGTATCCCAGCGGAAAAATGAAAAAAGGTAACTAAAAGCACAATGTGTCAACCCCCACAAAAGAAGCAGGGAGCATAGGATTACAGAAGACTCCAGCCCCCTCCTCGCAGCCGCCACATACAGGACTAAAAAAGTTACAATTAAGTATTTCAGCTTATGCTCCTGAAATGATTATCCACTTTTTACATAAATTTTACATAAATTACTTGCTCTGAGTCGGAACGATTTCCTCCTGTATTAAAATATAAAGCGGAGGGCTGCGGTAGACGGGGGTCCATTTTTTTTTTTTTTTATATATCATAGGAGGTGATAAAATATTCAAGTCTTCACTCCAAAAAATGTTATCTAGGTCAAATTGCACACAAGGATTGAAAAGCCACCATAAACGGCCCTCCGAGTACTTGTTGGGCTGTCTTCGGTGTTCATCAACCTGCGTTCTCCTAACTGGGTCATAACCTGACGGTGTTGACAGACGCTGCTCAGAATTGTAACCCTCCCACAATGAATAGCCGTATGTTACGGCGTTTTGACCTAAATTTAAATAGAATATGTAGAGACGATGTGAAAGATAGCAGATGGCTACTTAAAGGGGCATTCTCCATCTTCGGAAATTGGTATCATCGGATAGAGCTTGCCAAAACAAACACTTTTACAATTTACTGTTTTTAAAAATTTTCAGCCGTTTTTGAGATATGAACACTTTTGTCTTGTTTACATTTCGTTGTCTAGGAGACCGACCACCGCTGCTCTTTCGTTTCTAAGCCCTGTGCTGTAGCTGGTTGGGATTAAGAGGTAACAACGCAAGCCATCATCCGGGCAATCTTCAAAAGAGCGTTTCCATGATTAATTGATGAGAGCTTAGGGTTAGGGTTAACCCTAACCCCTAACCCTTAACCCTACCCCTAACCCGTAACCTTAACCCTAACCCCTAACCCTTAACCCTAACCCCTAACCCTTAACCCTAACCCCTAACCCTTAACCCTAACCCGTAACCCTAACCCTAACCCTTAACCCTAACCCCTAACCCTTAACCCTAACCCTAAATTTAAATAGAATATGTGCAGACGATGCCAAAGATTGCAGATGGCTACTTCAAGGGGCATTGTCCATCTTCGGAAATTGGTATCATCGGATAGACTTTGCCAAAACAAGCATTTTTGCAATTTACTGTTTTTTAAAATTTTCATCCGTTTTTGAGATATTACACTTTTGTTTTGTTTACAGTTCGTAGTCTAGGAGACCGACCACCACTGCTCTTTTGTTTTGTAAGCCCTGTGCTGTAGCTGGTTGGGATTAGGAGGTAACAACGCAAGCCATCATCCGGGTAATCTTCAAAAGAGCGCTTCCATGATTAATTGATAAGAGCTTAGCTTAGGGTTAGGGTTAACCCTAAACCTAACCCTCACCCCTAACCCTTAACCCTAACCCCTAACCCTTAACCCTAACCCTAACCTCTAACCCTTAACCCTAACCCCTAACCCTTAACCCTAACCCTTAACCCTTAACCCTAACTCCTAACCCTTAACCCTAACCCTAACCCCCTAACCCTTAACCCTAATCCCTAACCCTTAACCCTAACCCTTAACCCTAACCCCTAACCCTTAACCCTAACTCCTAACCCTTAACCCTAACCCTAACCCCCTAACCCTTAACCCTAATCCCTAACCCTTAACCCTTAACCCTAACCCTTAACCCTTAACCCTAACTCCTAACCCTTAACCCTAACCCTAACCCCCTAACCCTTAACCCTAATCCCTAACCCTTAACCCTAACCCTAAATTTAAATAGAATATGTGCAGACGATGTCAAAGATGGCTACTTAAAGGGGCATTCTCCATCTTCATAAATCGGTATAATCGGATAGATCTCGCAAAAACAAGCACTTTTGCAATTGACTAGTTTTTTTAATTTTCAGCCATTTTTGAGATATTAACACTTTCGTCTTGTTTACAGTTCGTTGTCTAGGAGACCTCCCACCGCTGCTCTTTTGTTTTGTAATCCCTGTGCTGTAGCTGGTTGGGATTAGGATGTAACAACGCAAGCCATCATCCGGGCATTCTTCAAAAGAGCGCTTCCATGATTAATTGATAAGAGCTTACGGTTAGGGTTAACCCTTAACCCTAACCCTAACCCTAAATTTAAATAGAATATGTGCAGACGATGCCAAAGATTGCAAATGGCTACTTAAAGGGGCATTCTCCATCTTCGGAAATTGGTATCATCGGATAGAGTTTGCCAAAACAAGCATTTTTGCAATTTACTGTTTTTTTAAATTTTCATCCGTTTTTGAGATATTAACACTTTTGTTTTGTTTACAGTTCGTTGTCTAGGAAACCGACCACCGCTGCTCTTTTGTTTTGTAAGCCCTGTGCTGTAGCTGGTTGGGATTAGGAGGTAACAACGCAAGCCGTCATCCGGGCAATCTTCAAAAGAGCGCTTCCATGATTAAATGATATGAGCTTAGGGTTAGGGGTAACCCTAACCCCTAAACCCTAACCCTAACCCTAAGCCCTAACCCTAAATTTAAATAGAATATGTGCAGACGATGTCAAAGATAGCAGATGGCTACTTAAAGGGGCATTCTCCATTTTCGGAAATTGGTATCATCGGATAGAGTTTGCCAAAACAAGCATTTTTGCAATTTACTGTTTTTTAAACTTTTCAGCCGTTTTTGAGATATTAACACTTTTGTCTTGTTTACAGTTCGTTGTCTAGGAGACTGACCACCGCTGCGCTTTCGCTTTGTAATCCCTGTGCTGTAGCTGGTTGGGATTAGGAGGTAACAATGCAATCCATCATCCGGGCAATCTTCAAAAGAGCGCTTCCATGATTAATTGAAGAGCTTGCAAACACTGTACATATTCTGCTATTTAGCAGCGGTGGTCGGTGTCCAAGGCAACAAGCTGTAAACAGAAGAAAAGTGTTAATATCTCAAGAACGGATTAAAATTTTCTACAGCAGTAAATTGCAAAAGTGCTTGTTTTCACAAGCTGTATCCAACAATACCCAATAATGAAAATGGGAATTACAGCTGCAAATCGCTTTGGATTAGTCTCTATGAGCTTTCTGCATCTTTCCACTGGGATGTTTGGCCATTATTCAAGGTAAAACTACTTCAGCTCCTTCAAGTTAGATGGTTTTCTCTGGTGATCAGCGATCTTCAAATTTTACCACAGATTCTCCATTGGATTATGGTCTGGGCTATGACTCCAATACGTTTACCCATTTTCCCCTAAACCTCTCAAGTGTTGCTTTAGCAGTAGCTTTGGGTCATTGTCTTGTTGGAAGGTGAACCTCCGTCCCAGTCTCAAATCGATGACAGACTGAAACAGGTTTTGCTCAAGAATATCCCTGTATTTAGGACCATCCATCTTCCCCCTTGACTAGGACAATTTTCCCTGTCCCTGCTGCCAAAAAACATCTCCCACAAATGCTGCCTCCACCATGTTTCACTGTGAGGATGGTGTTCTTGGGGTGATGAGCTGTGCTGGTTTGGTGCCAGAAATAGTGTACCTTGGAGGACAAAAAGATCAATTATGGTCTCATCTGACTGCAGCTCCTTCCTCCATAGATTTAGAGAGCTTCCCACATGTCTTTTGGCAAAATCAAAACGAGCCTTCCAATTTGTGGCTGTAAAGGGGGATTTACACGCAGCGACATTGCTAGCGACGTCGCTCGTGAAAGCACCCGCCCCCGTCGTTTGTGCATCACGGGCAAATCACTGCCCGTAGCGCACAATGTCGCTAAGAGCCGTCACACATACTTACCTTCCTAGCGACGTCGCTGTGGCCAGCGAACAGCCTCTTTTCTAAGGGGGCGGTCCGTGCGGTGTCACAACGATGTCACTTGGCAGGCATCCAATTGAAGCGGAGGGGCGGAGAGCAGCCGCATGGAAGTCACGCCCACCTCGTTGCCAGAGGATGCAGGTACGGTGTTGTTCATCGTTTTTGGGGTGTCACACGTAGCGATGTGTGCTGCATCAGGAACAACCAACAACCTGCGTCCTGCAACAGCAACGACATTTGGGAAATGGACGACGTGTCAACAATCAACGATTTGGTGAGTATTTTACATCGTTAGCGGTCGCTTGTACGTGTCACATGCAACGACGTCGCTAACGAGGCCGGATGTGCGTCACGAATTCCGTGACCCCAGCGATATCTCGTTAGCGATGTCGTTGCGTGTAAAGCGGCCTTAAGTAATGTCTTTTTTTCTGGCCACTCTTCCATAAAGGCAGCTCTATGGAGTGTACGCCTTATTTTGGTCATATGGACAGAAACTCCAGTCTCTGTTTGGGAACTTTGCAGCTCCTTCAGGGCTATCATTGGTCTCTGTGCTGCCTCTCTGACTAATCCCCTCCTTCTCCAGGCTGACAGTTTTGGTGGGCGGCAGATTTGTTGTGGTACCATGCTTTTTCCATTTGGTGACAATTTGATGGTGCTTCGGGCAATCAACACAGATTGGGATATTGTTTTTAGAACCCAACCCTTGCTCTGACATGTTTGAAGAGCTCCTTGGTCTTCATGGTGTTGTTTGGAGAGCTCCTTATGCGGGCGTCACACGGTACGATCTACCGTGCGATCGCACGAGCGATCATACCCGCCACCGTCGTTTGTGCATCATGGACAATTAGTTGCCTGTGGCGCACAAAGTCTTAAACCACCATCACACGTACTTACCTGCTGAGCGATGTCGCTGTGGGCGGCGAACATCCACTTCCTGAAGGGGGTGGACGTTCGGCGTCACAGCGACGTAACACAGCGGCCGGCCAATAGAAGCGGTTTACGTACCGCTCAACTCCGCCACTCCGCTTCTATTGGCCGGCCGCTGTGTTACGTCGCTGTGACGCCGAACGTCCACCCTCCTTCCTTCCGCATTGCCGGCGGGAGCCGCGGGACACAGGTAAGCTGTGTTCATCGTTCCCAGGGTGTCACACGGAGCGATGTGTGCTGCCCCGGGTACGATGAACAACCGGCGCAAAGAAAAATAAACGATTTTTTAAAAATGAGCGACGTGTCAACGACTCACAATTTATAACTGATTTGCGAACGTTCAGCGTTGCTCGGAGGTGTCACACAAAACGACGTCGCAAACTATGCCGGATGTGCATCACGAAAACCGTGACCCCGACGACATATCGCACGATAGATCGTCTCATGTGACGCCCGCATTAGTCTTCATGGTGTTTTGAGATCTTCTTAGTCTTCATGGTGTTGTTTGGAGATCTCCTTGGTCTTCATGGTGTTGTTTGGAGATCTCTTTGGTCTTCATGGTGTTGTTTGGAGATCTCCTTGGTCTTCATGGTGTTGTTTAGAGAACTCCTTGGCCTTCATGATGTTGTTTGGAGATCTCTTTGGTCTTCATGGTGTCGATTGGAGATCTCCTTGGTCTTCTTGGTGTTGATTGGAGTTCTCCTTGGTCTTCATGATATTGTTTAGAGGCCTCCTCAGTCTTCATGGTGTTGTTTGGAGATCTCCTTGGTCTTCATGGTGTTGTTTGGAGATCTCTTTGGTCTTCATGGTGTTGTTTGGAGATCTCCTTGGTCTTCATGGTGTTGTTTAGAGAACTCCTTGGCCTTCATGATGTTGTTTGGAGATCTCTTTGGTCTTCATGGTGTCGATTGGAGATCTCCTTGGTCTTCTTGGTGTTGATTGGAGTTCTCCTTGGTCTTCATGATATTGTTTAGAGACCTCCTCAGTCTTCATGGTGTTGTTTGGAGATCTCCTTGGTCTTCATGGTGTTGTTTGGAGAACTCCTTAGTCTTCATGGTGTTGTTTAGAGAACTCCTTGGCCTTCATGATGTTGTTTGGAGATCTCTTTGGTCTTCATGGTGTTGATTGGAGAGCTCCTTGGTCTTCTTGGTGTTGATTGGAGTTCTCCTTGGATTCATGATGTTGTTTGGAGACCTCCTCGGTCTTCAGGGTGTTTTTAGAGATCTCGTTGGCCTTTATGGTGTTGTTTGGAGATCTCCTTGGTCTTTATGGTGTTGTTTGGAGATCTCCTTGGTCTTCATGGTGATGTTTGGAGATCTCCTTGCTCTTTATGGTGTTGTTTGGAGACCTCCTCGGTCTTTATGGTGTTGTTTGGAGATCTCCTTGTCTTCATGGTGTTGTTTGAAGATCTACTTGGTCTTTGTGGTGTTGTTTGGTCAGTGGTGCCTCTTGCTCAATAGTGTTGCAGCCTTTGCGGCCTTTCAGAAAAGGTGTGTATACACTGACTGAACCTGGGACACTTAGATTGCACACAGGTGGGCTTCCTTTCACTAAGCATGTGACTTATGAAGGTAATTACTTGCACCAGAAATTTTAGGGGCTTCATAGCAAAAAGGGTGAATACATATGCACATTTCAATTTTTATTTATTTTATCCCATACATTTAATTTTTACCTATATTTTTCTCACTTGCCTTCCCCAACTTATACCATTTAGTGCTGATGCATCACACACAAATCGGATTACAAAAATATTTAAAGACAGGTTGTAATGTAACAAAATAAGTAAAAAGTCATAGGGGGTGAATACTTTTGCAAGGCACTGTAGCGCACTCAAAAAAGCTTGTTGAAGTACCCTACTGATGCACATACGTTTTTTGCATCAGCAGATGACGGATGGACATGTTGTGTCCATGATCCACCAGGCGCTCAGTCTTAATAGCTCTGCGCTGCGCTGCTCCACCCTTCAAGGGATTCAATCAACCTCATGGGTAGAGACCGCTCAGCTGGGCTCGTTGCTGTCATCGGATATGAAACAAGTCAGCGTGTGGTCAGAGAATTAGCACGCTCCATTTCAGAATATTAGTGACCATTTACTTCTCCGATTACATATCTAGATATAAAGCTCATCGGATGCCTACCAGGAACTGAGGGGTTAAAATATATCTCATCACCAGCAGAATTTTCCACCAGATTAGGCAGGCGCTTGTAGACCCTCAGGCTCAGATGGACTCTGTCCTCCTGCAGCCATGGTGACTTCCAAACTGTTTTAGGGGACAAACTGTTTTAGTCCCTGTTTTAGTCCCTGGTCTTCGGTGCTTTACAGAAATTGCAACAGTCATATTAGTCCCTGGTCTTCAGTGCTTTACAGAAATTGCAACAGTCATATTAGTCCCTGGACTTCAGTGCTTTACAGAAATTGCAATCAGACATATTAGTCCCTGGTCTTCGGTGCTTTACAGAAATTGCAACAGTCATATTAGTCCCTGGTCTTCAGTGCTTTACAGAAATTGCAATCAGTCATATTAGTCCCTGGTCTTCAGTGCTTTACAGAAATTGCAACAGTCATATTAGTCCCTGGTCTTCAGTGCTTTACAGAAATTGCAATCAGTCATATTAGTCCCTGGTCTTCGGTGCTTTACAGAAATTGCAATCAGTCATATTAGTCCCTGGTCTTCAGTGCTTTACAGAAATTGCAACAGTCATATTAGTCCCTGGTCTTCAGTGCTTTACAGAAATTGCAACAGTCATATTAGTCCCTGGTCTTCAGTGCTTTACAGAAATTGCAATCAGTCATATTAGTCCCTGGTCTTCAGTGCTTTACAGAAATTGCAATCAGTCACATTAGTCCCTGGTCTTCAGTGCTTTACAGAAATTGCAATCAGTCATATTAGTCCCTGGTCTTCGGTGCTTTACAGAAATTACAATCAGTAATATTAGTCCCTGGTCTTCAGTGCTTTACAGAAATTGCAACAGTCATATTAGTCCCTGGTCTTCGGTGCTTTACAGAAATTGCAATCAGTCATATTAGTCCCTGGTCTTCGGTGCTTTACAGAAATTGCAATCAGTCATATTAGTCCCTGGTCTTCAGTGCTTTACAGAAATTGCAATCAGTCATATTAGTCCCTGGTCTTCGGTGCTTTACAGAAATTGCAATCAGTCATATTAGTCCCTGGTCTTCGGTGCTTTACAGAAATTGCAATCAGTCATATTAGTCCCTGGTCTTCAGTGCTTTACAGAAATTGCAATCAGTCATATTAGTCCCTGGTCTTCGGTGCTTTACAGAAATTGCAATCAGTCATATTAGTCCCTGGTCTTCAGTGCTTTACAGAAATTGTAATCAGTCATATTAGTCCCTGGTCTTCAGTGCTTTACAGAAATTGCAACAGTCATATTAGTCCCTGGTCTTCAGTGCTTTACAGAAATTGCAATCAGACATATTAGTCCCTGGTCTTCAGTGCTTTACAGAAATTGTAATCAGTCATATTAGTCCCTGGTCTTCAGTGCTTTACAGAAATTGCAATCAGTCACATTAGTCCCTGGTCTTCAGTGCTTTACAGAAATTGCAATAGTCATATTAGTCTCTGGTCTTCAGTGCTTTACAGAAATTGCAATTAGTCATATTAGTCCCTGGTCTTCGGTGCTTTACAGAAATTGCAATCAGTCATATTAGTCCCTGGTCTTCGGTGCTCTACAGAAATTGCAATCAGTCATATTAGTCCCTGGTCTTTGGTGCTTTACAGAAATTGCAATCAGTCATATTAGTCCCTGGTCTTCAGTGCTTTACAGAAATTGCAATCAGTCATATTAGTCCCTGGACTTCGGTGCCTTACAGAAATTGTAATCAGTCATATTAGTCCCTGGACTTCAGTGCTTTACAGAAATTGCAATCAGTCATATTAGTCCCTGGTCTTCAGTGCTTTACAGAAATTGCAATCAGTCATATTAGTCCATGGACTTCAGTGCTTTACAGAAATTGCAATCAGTCATATTAGTCCCTGGTCTTCAGTGCTTTACAGAAATTGTAATTAGTCATATTAGTCCATGGACTTCAGTGCTTTACAGAAATTGCAATCAGTCATATTAGTCCCTGGACTTCAGTGCTTTACAGAAATTGTAATTAGTCATATTAGTCCATGGACTTCAGTGCTTTACAGAAATTGCAATCAGTCATATTAGTCCCTGGTCTTCAGTGCTTTACAGAAATTGTAATTAGTCATATTAGTCCATGGACTTCAGTGCTTTACAGAAATTGCAATCAGTCATATTAGTCCCTGGACTTCAGTGCTTTACAGAAATTGCAATCAGTCATATTAGTCCCTGGTCTTCAGTGCTTTACAGAAATTGCAATCAGTCATATTAGTCCCTGGTCTTCAGTGCTTTACAGAAATTGCAATCAGTCACATTAGTCCCTGGTCTTCAGTGCTTTACAGAAATTGCAATAGTCATATTAGTCTCTGGTCTTCAGTGCTTTACAGAAATTGCAATCAGTCATATTAGTCCCTGGTCTTCGGTGCTTTACAGAAATTGCAATCAGTCATATTAGTCCCTGGTCTTCGGTGCTTTACAGAAATTGCAATCAGTCATATTAGTCCCTGGTCTTCGGTGCTCTACAGAAATTGCAATCAGTCATATTAGTCCCTGGTCTTCGGTGCTTTACAGAAATTGCAATCAGTCATATTAGTCCCTGGTCTTAAGTGCTTTACAGAAATTGCAATCAGTCATATTAGTCCCTGGTCTTCAGTGCCTTACAGAAATTGTAATCAGTCATATTAGTCCCTGGTCTTCAGTGCTTTACAGAAATTGCAATCAGTCATATTAGTCCATGGACTTCAGTGCTTTACAGAAATTGCAATCAGTCATATTAGTCCCTGGTCTTCAGTGCTTTACAGAAATTGCAATCAGTCATATTAGTCCCTGGTCTTCAGTGCTTTACAGAAATTGCAATCAGACATATTAGTCCCTGGACTTCAGTGCTTTACAGAAATTGCAACAGTCATATTAGTCCCTGGTCTTCAGTGCTTTACAGAAATTGTAATTAGTCATATTAGTCCATGGACTTCAGTGCTTTACAGAAATTGCAATCAGTCATATTAGTCCCTGGTCTTCAGTGCTTTACAGAAATTGTAATCAGTCATATTAGTCCCTGGTCTTCGGTGCTTTACAGAAATTGCAATCAGTCATATTAGTCCATGGACTTCAGTGCTTTACAGAAATTGCAATCAGACATATTAGTCCCTGGTCTTCGGTGCTCTACAGAAATTGCAATCAGTCATATTAGTCCCTGGTCTTCGGTGCTTTACAGAAATTGCAATCAGTCATATTAGTCCCTGGTCTTCAGTGCTTTACAGAAATTGCAATCAGTCATATTAGTCCCTGGACTTCGGTGCCTTACAGAAATTGCAATCAGTCATATTAGTCCCTGGTCTGCAGTGCTTTACAGAAATTGCAATCAGTCATATTAGTCCATGGACTTCAGTGCTTTACAGAAATTGCAATCAGTCATATTAGTCCATGGACTTCAGTGCTTTACAGAAATTGCAATCAGTCATATTAGTCCCTGGTTTTCAGTGCTTTACAGAAATTGCAATCAGTCATATTAGTCCCTGGTCTTCAGTGCTTTACAGAAATTGCAATCAGACATATTAGTCCCTGGACTTCAGTGCTTTACAGAAATTGTAATTAGTCATATTAGTCCATGGACTTCAGTGCTTTACAGAAATTGCAATCAGTCATATTAGTCCCTGGTCTTCGGTGCTTTACAGAAATTGTAATCAGTCATATTAGTCCCTGGTCTTCGGTGCTCTACAGAAATTGCAATCAGTCATATTAGTCCCTGGTCTTCGGTGCTTTACAGAAATTGCAATCAGTCATATTAGTCCCTGGTCTTCGGTGCTTTACAGAAATTGCAATCAGTCATATTAGTCCCTGGACTTCGGTGCCTTACAGAAATTGTAATCAGTCATATTAGTCCCTGGTCTTCAGTGCTTTACAGAAATTGCAATCAGTCATATTAGTCCATGGACTTCAGTGCTTTACAGAAATTGCAATCAGTCATATTAGTCCCTGGTCTTCAGTGCTTTACAGAAATTGCAATCAGTCATATTAGTCCCTGGTCTTCAGTGCTTTACAGAAATTGCAATCAGACATATTAGTCCCTGGTCTTCAGTGCTTTACAGAAATTGTAATTAGTCATATTAGTCCATGGACTTCAGTGCTTTACAGAAATTGCAATCAGTCATATTAGTCCCTGGACTTCAGTGCTTTACAGAAATTGTAATTAGTCATATTAGTCCATGGACTTCAGTGCTTTACAGAAATTGCAATCAGTCATATTAGTCCCTGGTCTTCAGTGCTTTACAGAAATTGCAATCAGTCATATTAGTCCCTGGACTTCAGTGCTTTACAGAAATTGTAATTAGTCATATTAGTCCATGGACTTCAGTGCTTTACAGAAATTGCAATCAGTCATATTAGTCCCTGGACTTCAGTGCTTTACAGAAATTGTAATTAGTCATATTAGTCCATGGACTTCAGTGCTTTACAGAAATTGCAATCAGTCATATTAGTCCCTGGTCTTCAGTGCTTTACAGAAATTGCAATCAGTCATATTAGTCCCTGGTCTTCGGTGCTTTACAGAAATTGTAATTAGTCATATTAGTCCATGGACTTCAGTGCTTTACAGAAATTGCAATCAGTCATATTAGTCCCTGGACTTCAGTGCTTTACAGAAATTGTAATTAGTCATATTAGTCCATGGACTTCAGTGCTTTACAGAAATTGCAATCAGTCACATTAGTCCCTGGTCTTCAGTGCTTTACAGAAATTGCAATAGTCATATTAGTCTCTGGTCTTCAGTTCTTTACAGAAATTGCAATCAGTCATATTAGTCCCTGGTCTTCGGTGCTTTACAGAAATTGCAATCAGTCATATTAGTCCATGGACTTCAGTGCTTTACAGAAATTGCAATAGTCATATTAGTCTCTGGTCTTCAGTGCTTTACAGAAATTGCAATCAGTCATATTAGTCCCTGGACTTCAGTGCTTTACAGAAATTGCAATCAGTCACATTAGTCCCTGGTCTTCAGTGCTTTACAGAAATTGCAATAGTCATATTAGTCTCTGGTCTTCAGTTCTTTACAGAAATTGCAATCAGTCATATTAGTCCCTGGTCTTCGGTGCTTTACAGAAATTGCAATCAGTCATATTAGTCCATGGACTTCAGTGCTTTACAGAAATTGCAATAGTCATATTAGTCTCTGGTCTTCAGTGCTTTACAGAAATTGCAATAGTCATATTAGTCCCTGGTCTTCGGTGCTTTACAGAAATTGCAATCAGTCATATTAGTCCCTGGTCTTCAGTGCTTTACAGAAATTGCAATCAGTCACATTAGTCCCTGGTCTTCGGTGCTCTACAGAAATTGCAATCAGTCATATTAGTCCCTGGTCTTCAGTGCTTTACAGAAATTGCAATCAGTCACATTAGTCCCTGGTCTTCAGTGCTTTACAGAAATTGCAATAGTCATATTAGTCTCTGGTCTTCAGTGCTTTACAGAAATTGCAATCAGTCATATTAGTCCCTGGTCTTCGGTGCTTTACAGAAATTGCAATCAGTCATATTAGTCCCTGGTCTTCGGTGCTTTACAGAAATTGCAATCAGTCATATTAGTCCCTGGTCTTCGGTGCTCTACAGAAATTGCAATCAGTCATATTAGTCCCTGGTCTTCGGTGCTTTACAGAAATTGCAATCAGTCATATTAGTCCCTGGTCTTCAGTGCTTTACAGAAATTGCAATCAGTCATATTAGTCCCTGGACTTCGGTGCCTTACAGAAATTGTAATCAGTCATATTAGTCCCTGGTCTTCAGTGCTTTACAGAAATTGCAATCAGTCATATTAGTCCATGGACTTCAGTGCTTTACAGAAATTGCAATCAGTCATATTAGTCCCTGGTCTTCAGTGCTTTACAGAAATTGCAATCAGTCATATTAGTCCCTGGTCTTCAGTGCTTTACAGAAATTGCAATCAGACATATTAGTCCCTGGACTTCAGTGCTTTACAGAAATTGCAACAGTCATATTAGTCCCTGGTCTTCAGTGCTTTACAGAAATTGTAATTAGTCATATTAGTCCATGGACTTCAGTGCTTTACAGAAATTGCAATCAGTCATATTAGTCCCTGGTCTTCAGTGCTTTACAGAAATTGTAATCAGTCATATTAGTCCCTGGTCTTCGGTGCTTTACAGAAATTGCAATCAGTCATATTAGTCCCTGGTCTTCGGTGCTTTACAGAAATTGTAATCAGTCATATTAGTCCCTGGTCTTCGGTGCTTTACAGAAATTGCAATCAGTCATATTAGTCCCTGGTCTTCAGTGCTTTACAGAAATTGTAATCAGTCATATTAGTCCATGGACTTCAGTGCTTTACAGAAATTGCAATCAGACATATTAGTCCCTGGTCTTCGGTGCTCTACAGAAATTGCAATCAGTCATATTAGTCCCTGGTCTTCGGTGCTTTACAGAAATTGCAATCAGTCATATTAGTCCCTGGTCTTCAGTGCTTTACAGAAATTGCAATCAGTCATATTAGTCCCTGGACTTCGGTGCCTTACAGAAATTGCAATCAGTCATATTAGTCCCTGGTCTGCAGTGCTTTACAGAAATTGCAATCAGTCATATTAGTCCATGGACTTCAGTGCTTTACAGAAATTGCAATCAGTCATATTAGTCCATGGACTTCAGTGCTTTACAGAAATTGCAATCAGTCATATTAGTCCCTGGTTTTCAGTGCTTTACAGAAATTGCAATCAGTCATATTAGTCCCTGGTCTTCAGTGCTTTACAGAAATTGCAATCAGACATATTAGTCCCTGGACTTCAGTGCTTTACAGAAATTGTAATTAGTCATATTAGTCCATGGACTTCAGTGCTTTACAGAAATTGCAATCAGTCATATTAGTCCCTGGTCTTCGGTGCTTTACAGAAATTGTAATCAGTCATATTAGTCCCTGGTCTTCGGTGCTCTACAGAAATTGCAATCAGTCATATTAGTCCCTGGTCTTCGGTGCTTTACAGAAATTGCAATCAGTCATATTAGTCCCTGGTCTTCGGTGCTTTACAGAAATTGCAATCAGTCATATTAGTCCCTGGACTTCGGTGCCTTACAGAAATTGTAATCAGTCATATTAGTCCCTGGTCTTCAGTGCTTTACAGAAATTGCAATCAGTCATATTAGTCCATGGACTTCAGTGCTTTACAGAAATTGCAATCAGTCATATTAGTCCCTGGTCTTCAGTGCTTTACAGAAATTGCAATCAGTCATATTAGTCCCTGGTCTTCAGTGCTTTACAGAAATTGCAATCAGACATATTAGTCCCTGGTCTTCAGTGCTTTACAGAAATTGTAATTAGTCATATTAGTCCATGGACTTCAGTGCTTTACAGAAATTGCAATCAGTCATATTAGTCCCTGGACTTCAGTGCTTTACAGAAATTGTAATTAGTCATATTAGTCCATGGACTTCAGTGCTTTACAGAAATTGCAATCAGTCATATTAGTCCCTGGTCTTCAGTGCTTTACAGAAATTGCAATCAGTCATATTAGTCCCTGGACTTCAGTGCTTTACAGAAATTGTAATTAGTCATATTAGTCCATGGACTTCAGTGCTTTACAGAAATTGCAATCAGTCATATTAGTCCCTGGACTTCAGTGCTTTACAGAAATTGTAATTAGTCATATTAGTCCATGGACTTCAGTGCTTTACAGAAATTGCAATCAGTCACATTAGTCCCTGGTCTTCAGTGCTTTACAGAAATTGCAATAGTCATATTAGTCTCTGGTCTTCAGTGCTTTACAGAAATTGCAATCAGTCACATTAGTCCCTGGTCTTCAGTGCTTTACAGAAATTGCAATAGTCATATTAGTCTCTGGTCTTCAGTGCTTTACAGAAATTGCAATCAGTCATATTAGTCCCTGGACTTCAGTGCTTTACAGAAATTGCAATCAGTCACATTAGTCCCTGGTCTTCAGTGCTTTACAGAAATTGCAATAGTCATATTAGTCTCTGGTCTTCAGTTCTTTACAGAAATTGCAATCAGTCATATTAGTCCCTGGTCTTCGGTGCTTTACAGAAATTGCAATCAGTCATATTAGTCCATGGACTTCAGTGCTTTACAGAAATTGCAATAGTCATATTAGTCTCTGGTCTTCAGTGCTTTACAGAAATTGCAATAGTCATATTAGTCCCTGGTCTTCGGTGCTTTACAGAAATTGCAATCAGTCATATTAGTCCCTGGTCTTCAGTGCTTTACAGAAATTGCAATCAGTCACATTAGTCCCTGGTCTTCGGTGCTCTACAGAAATTGCAATCAGTCATATTAGTCCCTGGTCTTCAGTGCTTTACAGAAATTGCAATCAGTCACATTAGTCCCTGGTCTTCAGTGCTTTACAGAAATTGCAATAGTCATATTAGTCTCTGGTCTTCAGTGCTTTACAGAAATTGCAATCAGTCATATTAGTCCCTGGTCTTCGGTGCTTTACAGAAATTGCAATCAGTCATATTAGTCCCTGGTCTTCGGTGCTTTACAGAAATTGCAATCAGTCATATTAGTCCCTGGTCTTCGGTGCTTTACAGAAATTGCAATCAGTCATATTAGTCCCTGGTCTTCGGTGCTCTACAGAAATTGCAATCAGTCATATTAGTCCCTGGTCTTCGGTGCTTTACAGAAATTGCAATCAGTCATATTAGTCCCTGGTCTTCAGTGCTTTACAGAAATTGCAATCAGTCATATTAGTCCCTGGACTTCGGTGCCTTACAGAAATTGTAATCAGTCATATTAGTCCCTGGACTTCAGTGCTTTACAGAAATTGCAATCAGTCATATTAGTCCCTGGTCTTCAGTGCTTTACAGAAATTGCAATCAGTCATATTAGTCCATGGACTTCAGTGCTTTACAGAAATTGCAATCAGTCATATTAGTCCCTGGTCTTCAGTGCTTTACAGAAATTGTAATTAGTCATATTAGTCCATGGACTTCAGTGCTTTACAGAAATTGCAATCAGTCATATTAGTCCCTGGACTTCAGTGCTTTACAGAAATTGTAATTAGTCATATTAGTCCATGGACTTCAGTGCTTTACAGAAATTGCAATCAGACATATTAGTCCCTGGTCTTCAGTGCTTTACAGAAATTGTAATTAGTCATATCAGTCCCTAATCTTCAGTGCTTTACAGAAATTGCAATCAGTCATATTAGTCCCTGGACTTCGGTGCTTTACAGAAATTGCAATCAGTCATATTAGTCCCTGGTCTTCAGTGCTTTACAGAAATTGTAATCAGTCATATTAGTCCATGGACTTCAGTGCTTTACAGAAATTGCAATCAGTCATATTAGTCCCTGGTCTTCAGTGCTTTACAGAAATTGCAATCAGTCATATTAGTCCCTGGACTTCGGTGCTTTACAGAAATTGCAATCAGACATATTAGTCCCTGGACTTCGGTGCTTTACAGAAATTGCAATCAGTCATATTAGTCCCTGGTCTTCAGTGCTTTACAGAAATTGCAATCAGTCATATTAGTCCCTGGTCTTCGGTGCTTTACAGAAATTGTAATCAGTCATATTAGTCCCTGGTCTTCAGTGCTTTACAGAAATTGCAATCAGACATATTAGTCCCTGGTCTTCAGTGCTTTACAGAAATTGTAATCAGTCATATTAGTCCCTGGTCTTCGGTGCTTTACAGAAATTGCAATCAGTCATATTAGTCCCTGGTCTTCAGTGCTTTACAGAAATTGCAACAGTCATATTAGTCCCTGGACTTCAGTGCTTTACAGAAATTGCAATTAATCATATTAGTCCCTGGTCTTCAGTGCTTTATGGAAATAACAATCAGTTATATTAGTCCCTGGAATTCAGTGCTTTACAGAAACTGCAATCAGACATATTAGTCCCTGGTCTTCAGTGCTTTACAGAAATTGCAATCAGTCACATTAGTCCCTGGTCTTCAGTGCTTTACAGAAATTGTAATCAGTCATATTAGTCCCTGGTCTTCAGTGCTTTACAGAAATTGCAATCAGTCATATTAGTCCCTGGTCTTCGGTGCTTTACAGAAATTGCAATCAGTCATATTAGTCCCTGGTCTTCAGTGCTTTACAGAAATTGCAATCAGTCATATTAGTCCCTGGTCTTCGGTGCTCTACAGAAATTGCAATCAGTCACATTAGTCCCTGGTCTTCAGTGCTTTACAGAAATTGCAATCAGTCATATTAGTCCCTGGACTTCAGTGCTTTACAGAAATTGCAATTAATCATATTAGTCCCTGGTCTTCAGTGCTTTACAGAAATTGCAATCAGTCATATTAGTGCCTGGTCTTCAGTGCTTTACAGAAATTGCAATCAGTCATATTAGTCCCTGGTCTGCAGTGCTTTACAGAAATTGCAATCAGTCATATTAGTCCCTGGACTTCAGTGCTTTACAGAAATTGCAATTAATCATATTAGTCCCTGGTCTTCAGTGCTTTACAGAAATTGCAATCAGTCATATTAGTCCCTGGACTTATGTGCTTTACAGAAATTGCAATCAGTCATATTAGTCCCTGGTCTTCAGTGCTTTCCAGAATTGCAATCAGTCATATTAGTCCCTGGACTTCAGTGCTTTACAGAAATTGCAATTAATCATATTAGTCCCTGGTCTTCAGTGCTTTACAGAAATTGCAATCAGTCATATTAGTCCCTGGTCTGCAGTGCTTTACAGAAATTGCAATCAGTCATATTAGTCCCTGGACTTATGTGCTTTACAGAAATTGCAATCAGTCATATTAGTCCCTGGTCTTCAGTGCTTTCCAGAATTGCAATCAGTCATATTAGTCCTTGGTCTTCAGTGCTTTATATTAATTGCAATCATTCACATTAGTCCCTGTCCCCAAAGTTTCCATATCAAGGTTCATGGTGAAAATTCAGTGGATGCGGCAGGAAAGCTCCTTGGGCATAGTGTGTCCGTAGGTCGCCTTTCACCAGATGGAGGCCGAAAAAGGGTTCTTTTAGCATCTATTATACAAGGATCTGGCAGGATGGTAGTGTCTCACCATCATCATCATCCTGGTGAAGTCCACGTCAGATACAGATTCGACTCATAGAATCATAACAGGGTAGAGTTGGCGGTAACCTCAAGGGCCATCGGGTCCATTCCCCTGCGAGTGCAGGTTTTCCTAAATCCTCCCGGCTATATGTTTATCCAGCTTCCACTTGAAGATTTCCATTGATGGAGAGCTCATTACCTCCTGTATAGACTCATAGAATGGTAGAGTTGGAAGGAACCTCAAGGGCCATCAGGTCCAACCTCCCATGAGTGCAGGTTTTCCTAAATCATCTCAGCTATGTTCCTCCAGCTTCCACTTGAAGATTTCCATTGATGGAGAGCTGATTACCTCCTGTATAGACTCATAGAATAGCAGAGTTGGAAGGGACTTCAAGAGCCATCAGGTCCAACCTCCCATGAGTTCAGGTTTTCCTAAATCATCTCAGCTATGTTCCTCCAGCTTCCACTTGAAGATTTCCATTGATGGAGAGCTCATTAACCTCCTATATAGAATCATGGGATGGTAGAGTTGGATGGGACCTCAAGGGTCATCGTATCCATCCTCCTGTGAGTGCAGGTTTTCATACATCATCTCAGCTATATGTGTATCCGGCTTCCACTTGAAGATTTCCATTGATGGAGCGCTCACTACCCCCTGTATAGAATCATAGAATTATAGAGTTGCAAGGGACCTCAATGGCCATTCGGAATTTACAGAAGAAGCACTAATAAGAGTGAAGCAGAAACTTGTGTAGGTTGGAAGTCCATGATTGCTGGATCAGAGCCCTTCAAACCTCCTCCTACCCCTTTTGACCAGTAGGAAATATGCATGATGGCACACAAATCAGTAGACGATTGATCCAGGATTACGGTGGGGAGGAGGAGGTTTGCAGGGCTCTGGTCGATGTGGTGACTCCTGTGAATCTTACTGATTAAATAATTGCTATATTGATGGTATTTCCCATATATCGCTTCTTCTAGATTACGTTTTCAACCCTGAGTCTCACTAGATCACGTCATCGCAAGGTTCACTTTGCATCCATTAGTATCTCACTGACCTTGATTTCCAGCTTATTAATTATTTCTTGTGGGAGAAAGTTCCAAAGTTTCAACCTTCTGCTTTTGTTTAAGGAGGTTATTTTTTTTAATAAATGTCTAGGCCAAGGTCCAATAACGATGCAACCGGCGGAGTAACTATATCCATAACGCTATACAAAGGTAATGACGTAACCGGTTTTCTCATTGTGACTGAAGGCCAGAACTGGAACATTGTTGAGGGATTGGATCCACATCATGTTACCCTGTATTGTTTTGTTGTATTCATAAAGGAGGGCTGGCTTTTTTGGGTGAGACCTCATTGTACTTATGACATAAGTGTGAGAGCTTCTGTTGTCCTCCCTGATCAGTGTTTTTGGGGTTTTACCTGTAGAATCCAAACTACTCCATAGGCTGTTTAGGAGAACAAGTCTCTATATGGTAATTTACCCTTCCAAAACTTTACAGGTCTCTGGCATTTTACTCTCTTCTCACCCAGGAACACTTCTTCAGTGTGGGAAGACTATGGCCTCATACCCACTAGGCCTCATAGTTAACATCTTTCAGGTAGGCTGCCTAGCTAACACTCTGCCGAGAACTCTCCACCGAACCTTTCTTCTCCAGTTGTTTTTTCACTCTCGAGAAGTTGATGTATAAAGATGGGAAGGTAGTAGCAGACCTACCAAGCACACAAGTTTCAGTCCCACTCCAACTGGTGGCAGCTTTGTGGTCCTTTATTTATTTTCGACACATGGCAGCACTTTCAGGCAGGTACCATAGTTTATTGCTCTCTCTTAGGAATATCTCATCTCATATCTCAACCTTTAGGTTGTCATTCGGGGCCTCTCCTTTAATAGTACACTTTCTCTGCCTGGTTGATGGTGGTACCCTGTGCTACCCAAGCTGCCCTCTACTAGTCAAAAGTAGACACTCAAAACTAGTGTCCTGCATTGCTCAGGTGGGATTTTAGACCATTCATCCACACAAACACTCTTCACGTTCTGAAGGTCCTGTGGGCTTCTTCTATGAACTCCGAGCTTTCATTCCTTCCATACATTTTCCATTTGATTTAGGTCAGTTTATCGGCTGGGCCATTTATTTTTGGTGTGATTTGCCTTTTGGCCTCCAAACATGGCATGAATTATGACATCCAATGAGTTCAATTTTGATCTCATCTGACTAGACTATATTCACCCAGCATTTCACAAGTTTGTTTAAGTGTTGCTGAGTAAACTTTAAACACGGTTGAACCTACTTTTTGTTCAGCAATGGAGTCTTGCATGGTGATCGTGCATACAGGCCATGGAGGGGGAGTACATTACTTATTGTTTTCTTTGAAACAATTGTACCTCCTTAGGGGTACTTCTCACATAGCGAGATCGCTGCTGAGTCACAGGTTTTGTGACGTACCAGTGACCTCATCAGCGATCTCGCTGTGTGTGACACTAAACAGCGACCTGCCCCCTGCTGTGAAATCGCTGATCATTACACACTGTTCTTGTTCATTTTTTGCTTGTTGGTCTCCCGATGTGCAGCACACATCGCCGTGTTTGACGGCGGGAGACCAATGAGCATCGACTCTCTGTAAGCAGCTTACGCTGGTAATGCTGGTTACTAGCGTACACCGCTGAGTGCTGGCTCCCTGCACATGTAACCAGGGTAAATATCGGGTAACTAAGCAAAGCGCTTTGCTTAGTAACCCGATGTGTACCCTTGCTACGTGTGCAGGGAGCCAGCGCTAAGCGGTGTACACTGGTAATCAGGGTAAATATCGACTAACCATGAAAAGCGTTTTGCTTAGTTATCGATATTTACCTTGGTTACTAGCATACACCGCTTAGCGCTGGCTTCCTGCACACGTAACCAGGGTAAATATCGGGTAACTAAGCAAAGCGCTTTGCTTAGTAACCCGATATGTACCCTGGCTACGTGTGCAGGGAGCCAGCGCTAAGCGCTGTACGCTGGTAACCAGGGTAAATATTGAGTAACCAAGAAAAGCGCTTTGCTTAGTTACCTGATATTTACCTTGGTTACCAGCGTACACCGCTGAGCGCTGGCTCCCTGCACACGTAACCAGGGTAAATATCGGGTAACTAAGCAAAGCGCTTTGCTTAGTAACCCGATGTATACCCTGGCTACGTGTGCAGGGAGCCAGCACTAAGCGGTGTACACTGGTAACCAGGGTAAATATCGGGTAACCAAGCAAAGCGCTTTGCTTAGTTACCCGATATTTACCTTGGTTACCAGCATACACCGCTTAGCGCTGGCTCCCTGCACACATAACCAGGGTAAATATCAGGTAACTAAGCAAAGCACTTTGCTTAGTAACCCGATGTGTACCTTGGTTACCAAGCGCAGAGTCGCTGGTGGCTGGTGGCTGGTGGCTGCTCGCTGGTGAGATCTGTGTGATTGACAGCTCACCAGCGACTATGTAGCGACTCACCAGCGATCCTGACCAGGTCAAATCGTGGTCGGAATCGCTGGTACGTTGTTTAGTGAGACTGTGCCCTTACTCCAGGTTTTTCTTTAGCTCTTCACAGATGGTCCTTGGCTCAAGGACAACTGTTCTGATAATTCTTTTCATGCCTCGGTCTGAAATCTTGCATGCCATGGCCAGTTTAAGGGGAAATTGTTTCCACTTCTGTATTACAGCCCCAACAGCCCTCACTGGACCCTTCAGTAGTTTAGAAATTCTTCTGTAACCAATGGTGCCAACTCAACTGAAAAGTGAGCGCTCTGGAAAGGGGGGTGCAATGATGATGGTATCATAGCCACGCCATAATTTGGCAATTCCACACCTTTTAGAGGGTTAGTTATTGAATGATGTTGGAAAGCAACATCCAGTCGTTGCGATCTCGCTTCAGTCACCTCCTTCAGCGTCTGGAGGCCCCACTGAGATTAACCCTCCCTATTTGATCTTTTGGAATAAGCATCCAAAAAAAATCTGAATTTACCCAGCCATGGAGGACGGGATATATGCATGTAATACCGCGGGCAGGGCATGGAGCTCCGACACATCCGTTTCTACCCACATTCAATCATTTAACCTCTGGCTCCATCAGATTTTCCGCAGCCTCCTCCGGAGGGGCTCAGTATAAGTGACTCTATTAATGCATCACAGTAGGTGTCTGATTATCCTATGCTTTAGAAAAAAAAACTGCACTTCAGCTCCTTTCCGAGAGCCTTGGAAATAAGAAACCGAGGAAAAAACTCACACGATCGTAACACGGGATTACATAATAGACTCAAATTATATGTCGTCGTACTGAAAGGATTTCTTACATCTGCGGTTGATGGGTTTATTTT